>NC_133650.1:301968740-302077885 GCF_009905375.1 Apium graveolens
CAATGGTTTAATATTAAGAATGGATCAATTTCATTTGTTACACATGTTTTTGAAATTAGAAGATAGCCGTTCTCGCTTTATTTCAGTCCAATGATTTTGTATGTTTAGCTTTCAATGTGTTGCACTGTTGTCAGTTTGTTTTATTTTTTGTATGTCTTTCCCAATTGGGTGTTGCTACAGCCTTTAATTTCCCATTTCTCCTTTGTTATTGGAGTATAAATCTTTCTGAAAACAGTTTCATGTATTAATATTTAGCTAGTGCAACAAATGAGAAGTGATGGAGCATTTCTGACGTTACAAGATGGTGGTTCACCGATTCGCAACCCATCCACTGCAGCTGAGGATGCACGCCTATCATCTTTGATATCCCTTGATGGCATATTGAAGCAAGTCAAGGTTGTTTGCTTTTCTGGTGTTCTGTTTTCTCACTGTTGACATTGGGCTTTGAAGAAAAAGCTTTATTTTGACATGGATGTTTGTAAAATTACAGGATATCTCAAGGCAATCGCGTGTGAGCAAAATAGTTAGAAGTAAGAAAAAAGTAATGCTTGCATCTTTAGATGAGCTTGCGGACAGGATGCCTTCCCTGCTTGACATAGATCACTCATGTGCCCGAAAACACATTGCAGAAGCTCGTCAAACAGTCGAGGTAAATTCATCGTTAATCCACAACCAGATATAGGGAATCTTAGTTTCTCCCTTATTTTTATTCTGACGGAGAGCTAAAGGTGACTTGAAATGAGTAACTTTTACAAATAAAGGAAGGAGTAGTTAAAAATAAAGGAAATGATTCAAGTATTCCCCTCTATGGCTCTACCAATATTTTGGGGGGTTTTGGAAAGTTTGTAGGTTAAAATAGCTTCAGAGTGCATAAAGACTTTCTCATCGTAGGTATAATATTTAGTAAATAATTTAGAATAAATTTTATGAGTTTTAGTGGATATCCCAGTATTTGTTAGTTGTGGAAATAAAATTGAGTGTTTCCAATTGTTATATAGTTGATTCCCGAAGACGATGAAGTTCAAGATACATCAGTTGTTCCCCGAGTGTCCACTGATATGGGTTCTAGTGTGGAAATTGATGTCACCCAGTGGAATGTCCTTCAGTTTAATACAGGATCCACAACTTCATTCATCATCAAGTGTGGTGCCAACTCAAATTCTGAGTTGGTCATTAAAGCGGATGCCCGAGTTCAAGAACCTAAAGGTGGTGAGATTGTTAGGGTTGTTCCCAGACCCAATATTTTAGAAAACATGACTTTAGAAGAATTAAAAGAGATATTTACTCAACTCCCTGAGGCTCTGAGCTTGCTTGCCCTAGCCAGAACAGCTGATGGAACCCGAGCTCGGTATTCAAGATTGTACAGCACTCTAGCCATGAAGGTTCCCGCACTGAGAAACCTTGCTGGCCAATTGGAAAAGGGGGGAGAATTCAAGAATGTTAAGTCATGATCACAAATGTACGTGAGATGAGGTGCTCCGTAGTGTTACAAAGTTTTTGTGTCTGATTGCTGTTAAAAAGTTATCTCGAGATAGCAGTGGTGCTTCCACATTGCTCAACTTGAAATGCTTTTGTTTTGTTGTTAAATATCAAAATGAAGAATTTGAAGTCATGTTCTGAAATGTATATGGTAGTGCTGTCGGAGATCGTTATATTTACAAATGGCTTGTGTTTTGTAAAGAGGAATATCACAATTTTTGTTAGGGTCTGAACTGAAGTTCTGAATATGGGAATTTGTTGAATGGTTATGGTGCTTTGCAGTTTAGGTGAAGAACTGTTGCCCTCTTTTGTAATAGTTTTTCAGATTATAACTTAAACTTTTAAGAAAGTTTAAGATTTTAACTCTTTATAATGACTTTCAAGATTTAAAAATAATTACAGAGTTATGCGTTCAAATTGCTTTAAAATAAGTGCAAAAGTTAAGACAGCTAATTTATCATGTAATTTACATCCTTTATTTCAGACTTCCTCGTGCTTACTGAAGTTGCTGACGCTACACAGGGCATGTGAGGTGTATGAGCTGAAAAGAGATATTTAAAATTTTGTTTATGGTCTGAAATGTGTCACAAAAGTTTGTATTAAAAAGGGTTTTTTTTTTGAAAAATTCCCAATTTCACGTACATTTTTTCGATAAAAATAGGAAAAATACTATATTTCAATTTTTTTATAAAAATACATTTTTTCTGTAATTTGATGGAACCTCGTAGAATTTAAGAAAAATACACCATTACAGTAGAATTATGATAAATAATAATCTCGTCAAACAAATATTCTTTTCGATCCTAAAATAATAAAGATAGTATATTTTTGACATCAATAAATGAATGATCTCAATTAACCGAATAAAATATTTTGATATCAAGAATATTTATTTGTCGAGATTTAACTCTATTACCATTTTTGTAATACAGTATCTCAAAAGAAAATTAATTCATTTATCGATTCATCTTTCGAGTATTAAATAACTGCCGTACTGCACACCATATATATCATTTAAATCTGTGACACACCCACAAACAAAAACACCCACACAACCCGAAAATGAACGGACCTGCACCCGACCCATTACTCGAAGCGGCCGTACACTACCTCTCTCACCGGAACTTCCAACGTTGCCGGAGCTACGCCGTAAAAGCGCAATCAGTCCCCCCTCTAAACACCGACGCCACCAAGATTCTGGCAATCTCCGACGTTCTCGCCGCCGGCGAGACCCGCATTTCAGAAACCCTAATTGACTGGTACGCAATTTTACATGTTTATAAGTATTCCCAAGATACCCATTTGATTAATGAGCAATTCAAGAAGCTTAGTTTACTATTATACCCTCAAGAAAATAAATACCCTTTTGCTAAAGAAGCTTTTAAGCTTGTTTGTGAAGCTGGTTCTGTGCTTACTAATGAGGCTAAAAAGAGTGAATTTGATAAAGATTTGCAAGCTTATGAGATGAGATTGGATGAGAGTTTTTGGACTATTTGTCCGTATTGTTATGTTATGTATGAGTATGTTAGGGTTTATCAGGATTGTTGTTTGCGCTGTCAGAACGTAAAGTGTGGTAGAGGGTTTCATGGGTTTGAAGTAGAGGCACCTCCGTTGGATGTTGTGGAAAATGGGGTTTATAAGTGCATGGGGTTTTTTCCGTTAGGGTTTGATGGGGGGAAGAGTGGGGGGAAGTGGAATCCTTTTTCGCCGTTGGTTGGGGTTAAGAAGGAGGATAATGGGGAGGATAACGGTGATGGGAGTGGTGGAGGGAATGCAAATGCGGGTGATTGTATTGACATATCGGATGAGAGTGATGGGTTGGAGGACGGGGACGGGGACGGGAACGGGGGTGGGGGGAAGGATGGGGATGGGGATGATCGAGTGGGGAAAAGAAGGGAGGTTGGGGGAGATGATGGTTTTGGTGGGAGTGTGATGAAGAGGAGGAAGAAGTCAGTGCCTATAAATGCGAAGAAGTTGATGGGGAAAGGACCGAGAGCTAGGAGAATGGAGAATGTTGGTCAGGAAGGATTGGATTTGAATGCAAGAGCTGGGGAAGATAATGCTGGTGGGAATAGTAATGGTAATGAGGTTCCGGGTGTTGGTGGAGTGGAGATGGGGAATGGTGCTGATTTCGATGCTGGAGTTGAACTTCTTGCTGGGGATGATGATATCTTCGTGAGTTTTCCGGATTGCTTCTGATGTCATAAGTTAAAAAATATTAAGGCTTTTGAGGTATGTAGCTGGTAGTTTTTTGTGCATAATTCGAAGAATGAATGGTACTTTAGACGGCAACTTCACTTTTGTAGTTCTGTTTCAGAAGTTGTTTTGTTATGTTAGAACTTAAATGCACATGCAGATACTGTAGGCTGTTGACTTTGCCCCAAAACTGGGGCTGTGCCTAAATTTAATCTTGTTCCACATTATGAGTTTCATCTTCTTGAAGTTTAGAGTCTATACTTTTCAGTGCTTATCTTCTTAAATTTTCCCCTTTGGTATGTCTTATTGTTGAGAAATTTCATATCATCTGTGCCCTTTTTGAATTTTGGAGGGAAGCAGAAGCATTTTCGTAAATTGATATTGTTACGTATGTTGTTTTATAATACTTACGTAGAGCTATGCCACACCTACGATCAGCTTTCTTTCCGACCAGGTTGTGTTTAAGTATGTCAAACTTGGTGACCCTAGCAAAACAGCTAGGCTTGTTTCCTTCAGATATCCATTTTTTATGCCATACAGACTAAATATAACTGTTTATTGTAGTCTAATTTGAATATATGTGCTGGTTTAATACGTTGTTCTTTATTAGTACACATGATATACATCAGTATCAGAAATGCCATATGTTATGAAGCATTCACCCATCATTTTAAGTTAATTTTTATACAGAGACAAATGTGAGTACCATATGGACATTACTGTTCACCTCATGCAGCATTGTCTTTAATTTGTATCTTTAGCAATCCAACATTTATATAATATCTGCAAAACCTATTGAATTTCAGTGTGATCTCTGTACTTTATTGTGACCTTATATCAATCTGCTATAATTCTACCAGACCAGTGGTCCGATTAACGCTTCAACTCTATTAAGTGTTATTGCATGCTGCTAGGTAGTTTAGTAAAATAATTGATGTCATGTATGTGTTGCCTTCACTTTGCTGCTTAAAGGTTTCTAAGCCTTTATTCGAAAGATTTTAGCTGCCGATCTAATCGTGTTTTTAGAAAGGAGTGGTAGACATTTTCGTTGTTACTCTATTCACTTCGGCAAGATATATCAGGCCACCTGTACTCCAACCCCCAAGCAGTTACAATGAGTCGACCATGTTGCCAGGTATCTAAAGTTTGCCCTGCTGGAGAGTCAGAATTGAGATGAAGATAGAAGTTCACATATTTATATTGTGTAATATTAGGCTGATATTAATCTTGCTGAACAAACAATTTGGAACACTTTGGTATTTTGACCAAGTGGTAGTAGAAATGAGAGGACAGAGTACATACTTGATGCTTGAAATGGCTAGTTGGTCTAGAAAACAGTGAGAACCAGCAAAAGTATCACTTCATGTTAGTTTTCTGGGGTCATGATCTGTGTTCTTTTTACTGTTTTAGCTGGGTGCTTGGGCGAACTTTCAGAGGAGATGTGTTGTGTTGCATATACGGCCACTCTGTTGACACCGGCCTTTTTCCTATTTTCTAAAATAATATAAACATAGAAAGGCTGTACGCTAAGTCGCTAACTGATCTTCTGCCGGATATCCATTTGTTGGCTAACTGATCTTCTGCCAATATCCATTTGTTCGAACAGAAGACCACGTAAAAGAACTAGACAAACTCGCTAACCATTCTGTAGTAGCCCTAAAATTTGCAATTGACGGAATAGAAGTATTCTCGGCTTAGGCTCCGGAGAAGCTGAGAGAATCCATCTCCACCACCGACCTTTTAAGGCCTTCTTCAATAGCTGACTCAGTCGCAAACAAAACACATTGTGCCTCTGCTAAAAAGATTGAAGCAACCATTGACAGGTTTTACAGCTGCCAATAAACTTTTCTTTTCGAATCCTGACAAGGCAAAGCCCCTCTTCAGAATTTTGACTTATCATCATCTGTGATGCATGTTCGAAGGCGGTTTCCAGGACGATACAGAAGATGAAAAAACGTAACTCATGTTTCCCATCGAATTTGGCTGTACTCAAGCTTAGGGCTGTAAACGAACCGAGTCGAGTCAAGTTTTTCCTTAACGAGTTTGAGTTTGAGTTTTTTTAACGAGTCGAGTTGAGTTCGAAAAATTTAACGATTAGATTTTAATGTTCGAACTCGAGTTCGTTAACAACCGAGTCTTCAAGTTGTTCACGAAATTTTCGAGTCGAGTTCGAGTTGGTCATTAATTTGGTCATTAATTTTTTAATTTTTTTGGTCTTTTTTCACAGTTAGAGTTCGAGTTTGAGTTTTTTCTTAGTTAGAGTTCGAGTTTTTTTCTTACTTCTTGCTTTCAAAATTGAGTTATGCAGATTTATGATTTCATTTTAGTTTATAAATTGACACTTTGTTGTGTTGATTGAATCTACCTATCAAACATTTCAGATTTAGAATAGAACATGCTCATATATATATTTAGAATTTTTTATACGTATCGCTTATCGAGTCGAGTTTAACGAGTTAAGTCAATCTTGACTCGAGCCGAGTTTGAGTCGACCACTTATAAAATTTGGATAGACTCGATAAACTTAACGAGCATATTTTCTTGTTCGAATTCGAGCTCGATTACTTAACGAGTCGAGTCGAATTAAACGTGTCGAGTCAAGTCACACTTATCTGCATAACCGTAAATTGTTAAAATTGTGTTCCATAACTATAACATGAAATTCATGTCCAATGGATTATGTATGGGAACATGAAGTTATTAATCGTGCTTGTCATTCAAATTTCCATATTTACCCGTTATTCAATTTCCAACTTTTTTTGTTAAGACATATTTATTCGATCAACTCCAAAATTTCAAATAAATTTTGAATTCTGAAACAGACCGTAAAATAATTTAACTACATGATTTAAACTATTGTAACATTTATAGATCAGCCCCCCGTGATTTACATTTCAGTTATTTATTATTTTAGTCATAATTCTTTAAGCTTGGTAATTAATATTTCGCTCTTGATAGAGCATTTTGAACAGGCAGCATAAAAAAAATTCAGTGAAACGGAGTATAGACTACTGTATTTATAGATACGAAGGTCAATTTCGGGTTACTCGATACTTACCGGACCGAGTTCGTATCATAATTTTTGAATCTGTTTCGGGGATCGGGTCAAACTAAAAAAATTCATGTACATCCAACTCGACATAAACTCGACCCAAAATCCGAAATTACCATCCCGGTCACAATGAACAGGAGAAACAAAATTTTCATTTTATGAAAAGTCAGATGAAATTCAATCTCAATTCTTTTGTGAAGAAAAAAAATTATACATTAATTGTCTTTTTTAAAAAATGATTTGCGGCATAAATGTTTTCTATTAATTGCTAATATAAAAAAACTTATGAAAAATGATGAGAAACTGTTTATTTTGAAAAGGATCCCCCTTTGAAAAAGTGTCATTTTTCAAAAATTTATGACTAATGATGCTTCAAAAATTAATCTATTTTCCTTAAAATCAAATAAATACATAAAAGTAATTTAATAAAGCACTATCCATATTTTAAAACCAGTCAGAAAATTCTTTAGAAAATTCTTTTTTTTAGAAAGAAACCCACTGTGAAAAGCGGGAATCAAAATTAATCGGTGTAGCCACCGTCCAGGATTAATCGGGGATTAATCAAAATGATTAATCGGGTCATTAATCGGAACTAATTTAATATTATTTTTATTTACTACTAATAATACATGTAATTATTTTACTATTTTGATTATACATATAATTTTTATAAATATTTATACAAATAAAGTCAAAATATGGAATATTGTTAAATTAAATATAATTTTTAAGATCTAACTTATGAATCGAGATTAATTAGAGATAAAAAATTTAAAAAGTTTATTTTTCAACTATTTAAAATAGTAAATACGTATACGAGATTATTAATTTTCTTATTTTTTTTACAATTTTTTATTTTTTTAATTTTTCCAATTTTTTTTTCAAAATTTTATCAATGAGCCCGATTTTTGACCGATTAACCCCATTTTTGACCAATTAATCCGATTTTTGTGAAAAAACAATTTTTGACCCGATTTTCGTTTAATCAGTTCAATTTGATACCCAAAAACGATTATAACTCACCAACCAAGTAAATCAGAATTTAACATTTTTTTGATTATACAAATACCGGGTCGGGTAATTTGGATTGAAGGTGATAACAAGATCTGTCCGTTTCTTCAGGCGTTTTATGTTTAGTTTATGTATCAATTGATAAACCCTAACTGACCCTCTCTCCCCCAGCTAAAACAGGTGAACAAAAATGGTAGTGTGCACAAGCATTTCTAGTATTCCCCACCTAGGCCTTGGGTTCCTCACTCCAAATCATAACAATAATAATCTCTGTTTTCAAACACATCTTCCTCTCAATCGAATACGTCCCTCCTTTAAACGCACCTATTCAGGTCTCTCTCTCTCTCTCTCTCTCTCTCTCTCTCCTCTCTCTCCCTCTCTCCCTCTCTCCCCTCCCTCTCTCCCCCTAATTTTAAGTGTTATAAACTGTTTATGATGTGTATATGATTATATGATGTAGTTACCGTGTACTCCCAGTTTTGATTTATGTACATAGATGATTTGGTTACTGAGTGCTGTTCCGGACCTTCAGTTTTTTTCTCTAATACTTATGTTAGACTGTTGTTGGTATCATCACATTGCGGTTTTAAGTTGTTATGCGCCGGTTTTGTGATTTATTGGTTAAAAATGAAAATGAGTTTGGATTGAATTTTTGATTAAGAAGTTTGAGGTTATCAGGAAGATTAAAATTATATATGTACATGTATGATTAGACGGAGTACCTGAAATGAGTTGAGAGCAAGCTTAATATATGCAGTTTGAATTTGTGAGATTGTGAGATAATATTAGTTGGAGTAAGGAGTTGACGTTATACCAGACAAGAATTTAAGTACCTATGGCCTATTAATTAAATATTGTAATTCGTTTGTTTTGCATTTAGTTTGTACATATTAGTAGTTCTTATTTGCTGTTAATTTCCGTTGGATACTATTTCATGATATTAAAAATGTGTAATTTGGAGGACAATGAATATGTGAGGGACGATTTGTTTGTGCTACCCGGTTTTAATTATTTGTTAAGTATCATGGAAGAAGGATATATTTTTATTACACAACTCAAGAGTTTTATGTTTCTGGTTAGGTTGGCATTATGTTATTAATTCATCTTTAAAGTCAACAACTTCAGAGGAAGCTTCTAGTGGGGCTAGCCAGTATAATAAAGAAGAAGCTGATGGTGTAGTAATGATCGAGGATGTTCAGAGGGATGAGAAGGTGTCATATGGAGCTGAGGCTGTTCAAACAGTTGAAAAGAACGATTCGAATGGAGCTGAAGGACCTAGTGAAGAATCTTTGGAAGATGAGCAGTTTCAGCCATTCGAATTTTTAAATAAGCTTAACATGGAGGTATAACTCTAATTCCTATTACAAAACTATTCTGTCCATTATATTCAGTTTTCTTTAGTAATTTTTTAAATGCTGCACTTCTCTACTCCCTTTTTATGATAACTGTGCTTTCTTTTTGATATGCTTTCCCTCATTTAATCTGTCGTTGGTACGTTAAACAAGTTCAAGTCTATAATTGCTTGGAACAATAGAATCTAATGTTCAGTTAGGAAGTTTCTTTTTATTAGTTTAGTATGTACTACATTGATTTTATAATAAACAATTTAGATGAACTTTTACGTAATGCATACTATATGATGTAAAGACAGAGGATGATAAATGTGTTTTCTGTAGAAAAGAACGAATATTAACGCGTGCATTCGTGCAGAGGGACTTTCATTTAAATTTGTAAATGAGGTCTATATGTTTGTAACTATGTGGTTGTGATGTGAACCCGGAAAAAAGTTGTCAAGTGAACTTAAAATCTCCATGCCCTATATAATATCTATACCCGCGCTGTTTAATAATGCTGTTTTTTGTCAATATGTATCTAAAATAGAGGCAGGATACTTCATAATTTGTCTATCTAGGTTCTTTTTTTCCCTCAAGCAACTAATAAAGGAAAATGCTTTCAACTCCCAAGGAGTTTTAAACTGGGTGGTATGACAAAACCTCATCTTACAAGCACAGCAGTGTGGCATTTGTAAAGCTCTTTTTATTAAACTTCTCTATACCATTAGCAAAAATGCTCTGTGCTCAGTTATATAAATATATTGCATGGCCAAGTACTTTAGTATTATGTCAATCGTCAACGGCATAATGGTTCGGTTGCTATGATGAATGTTACTTATTGAAAGTACTTGATGAGAATTGACAATAATGTCAAATCTGAGCGGTTACCTGAGCAACCTATTTATCGTGCTCTATTAGCTTTTTTTTCAGCATTTTTTTCCCAGTTTATTACATGGAGATATTAGATCATTTTAATTTCTTAAAAATTGATATCATGTACATTTGCGAGCTTCCCAGTCATTGGCTCTATTCTACTTCAGTTGTGAATCTAAAGATTCAGGTTATCTTTATAGTGAATGCCTGATAAATGTTGAGGGTGCAGGGCATGATAAAATACCGGCAACAATATTCTTCCCGAGGGGATAGGCATCCTGATACATGTTTCCAATTTTACTTTAGAACCATGTGCAAATCGTTGTTGCAAAGATAAATATTTTAAATATTTGTCTTCTCTTTTGAAATGTTTATCTGGGTTGGTACTTGGTACTGCGTGAGTGATAAATTTTTTAAAGTCATCAATAATCTATTTTATTGTTGATATCAAAAAAGTGATTCTTCATGGTCTAACAAATTGTACTCTTCTATCTATCTGGCTTTCTTTTGCTGTACGGAAATATATATATATATATATGTATATATATCTGAAGCCACTTCAACTGAATTACATTTTTTCCTGTCACCTCTATTGTCCGGATATTATGCTTGTCTACACTCTACACACATATGATGGGGACTGATAAAGTTTGAGTAATTTAGTTATTTTTTGGAGTTAATTGACACTGCAAGTATTCCTGTAACTTCTGCTGAGTGTTTTGCAAATGCTAAATGAAGTGCTGACTGCTGACAATTATGTCCATTGTGGGGGTAAATTTAATTACCCAATTTTATTACTAGTCAATAGTTAATTACTGCTTCATGCTTTGTTTGTGATTTCCATTTTAGTTGATTGTCTCAATTTTAAGAAATATCTGCTGATTGTAGTGCTTTTTTGTTTTAATAATCTTAAGAGAAGATAAGGAGACTTTTCTCATCTTCTGTGGATGTCATATAATTTCAGATGTAAATTAATTTTCATAAGTGAAACCTTCATAGACATATCTAAAGGGTAACATTAAAAGTATTAAACAGCTATGCCTTCTATCTATAAACTCCTGCAGAGAAAAGCGAAATGCATCCATTTTAAAGACCCAAGCTCATGCCCACTATAATATTGACTTATGGTTCTGTTTTCTGTTAAAACCATTATTTACTCTCGTAGTTACACAATGCCCTGCTGTCACTATGCTACATAAGATTGTGGTGTCACCACTTTTGGTTCCCTCAAACAACAAAAAGAAAGGAGACGTTCACAGATATAAATATATGTGTTCAGACAACGAAAAGTATGGAGACACACACAGTTATAAATACATGTGTGAACTTGCCTTTCTGTTGATCCACTCCCACGCAGACACATATAATATTCCCTTGGCCTTCATTTGAGACTTGAAAGTTACAGTGTTGCAGTTGTGATATTCCTTGTACTCGCCATTTTTGGTATGCATGGCAGAATGTAAATGTGTTACTGAAGTAAAATATTGTATTGGGAGTCTGGTGTACTGTCCTATCTGGCTAGTGTATATCACACATGGTATAAGCTATATAATATCATTTTAGTTGATTACTTTTTTATGCGTCATGATGTATATGAGTGGAAAATGGAGTAGGTATATGTGTCGATAATGTTGATTTATGGTGTAATTAGCTTAAGATTGCGTGTAATTTACCTCTCATTGGCTTTTTAACTTCGTGTCTTGCAGTTAGATTCAGATAGTCCATACCCACTGCTGGTATATGGTGGCAGTAGCCTAATTACACTCTGGCTTGCCTCTGCTGTTGTTGGATCCATTGATTCTATCCCTGTGGTAAGTATATATTATTTCTGTTTGACGAGACTAAATTTCATCTAGTGGAGGTGGTGTTTTGTTTCAATTTATACAATTAATTTGGTGCTGCATTTTAACAAATTCAGTTTCCTAAGTTGATGGAAGTTGTGGGTCTTGGGTACTCAGTCTGGTTTGCCACCCGTTACTTACTCTTTAAGGTAAGAATTTGACTCTTTTAATAACCTCTTCCATATTTTTTTTTGTTTATGCTGACAAGTAATATGTACATTTTGCAGAAAAACAGAGATGAATTGACTGCAAAAATTGAAGAGATAAAGCAAGAGGTCTTAGGTTCAAGTGACGATTAAAATGTGTTGCGAGTTATGTTTAGGTTTCAGAACTGCGATGGTTAAATCTAAAGCTTTACTGTATGATTGGAATTCCAATAGTCTGACATTGTAGAAGTTTCTGTAGCCAACTATGTATGATGATCAGACGGAGGAAGATGTATACAGTTCTTTGTTGAGGCAAAGAAAAGGCCAGTTTTGGTCAATGTTTAACTTTGGTGGTTGTATATGAGGATAATCTGTAATCATTTTTAAGGTTTTGTGGTAGCATTACTCTTGAACATCCCATGCATTGTTGTTTACTTGCAAAACCATCTGAACTATCAAATTCCCAGGGTGGAGGGGAGGACTAGGTTTTATTACTGGGTTTAATTTGTTCTTTTTGAAGTTACAGAGTAACAAAATTTGTTCTAGTTTAATCATCTTATAAAAAGTAGAAATAATTATTTTATAAAAAGTAGAAATAATTTAACAATGTACACTTAAAGTTTACTAAAGTCATATTCATCTTCATGTCAAATGTATATATTTTAACAATTGTTTTTTTAAGTACATAATAAAATTAAGCTTCTTAAACTTAAATAAATCTTTCCTGGGACAAATGACTCTCCCTTTTATCATTTTTCTGCGCTCTCCCTTTTTAATTGTTTTTTATCTTTTCATTCATTTGTTTTTCCGCATATTTTGACTACATACAAAGATATCAAAATTAGTCACAAATTTTGATCCATCATCTTTTTAATTAATATTTAAATTATTGATAGCCAAAAAATATAGTTAAATAAATTTATATTAATAAAAAATAGAAAAAACCGGTTTTATTATATTTAAAAATATATTATATACAAAAATTCAAAATTACTTACATAACCTTATAAAAAATACATGGTTCGACTCGATTTTTATCGAAAACCGTAACCCAGCCGTGCAATTGAATTATATGTGTAAACTCCCTGGAAAAGAAAGCATGAAGTATGAACCCCGGCCCCAGGAAAGCAGCTATCATTAATCCAAATGAAAGCTGCAATATTTCCCTACGCACCAATCCTCAAGACTACTACTACTAGCTTTGTTATTCATCGAATCAGTCTCTTAAGTTTTATCCTCCTTTCTAACAACAATAAAAAGAGATCAATGATGACTTGTTCCTCCTCATCAAACAGAGCTCCAGGAGAATTCACAACGCTTAAAGAAGAATACAGATGCGACAAGGAGATTAAGAAGAGTAAATTCATAGCCATTGCTGCCCCTCTTTTCGATGAATCTTCTGCTCAGTCTTTTCTCTCCCGGGTTAAAGAGTCTCGCGCCACTCATAATTGTTGGGCTTATAAGGTTCTCACTGCCCTTTTAATCCACCCCTTTTGTTTTTTTAATTGGAATTTTGCGTATTTGTAGAGATTTATATGATTGTGCATTTCATGTATTTAGGGTGAGCCTTAATTTCTTGATTTCTTGGTATCAAGTGGAAATGGGTATTCGATACGAGATATCATAAGTTAATTTCACTAGCAAAAATCACTTGATTAAAGAGTAGTTAGGGTCTTGTTCAGTTTATCAAGATTATTTTTTTATCTTGCGAGGTTTGCATGCCTAAATGATTTTTTTTTTGATCAAATTACAAATGTACTTGTTTTTGTATAGTTTGGAATTAATATGATGTGATGAAGTCTGAGTAGAGTTTTTAAAAATCGAGCTCAGGTCAAGTTGGATGTGATGTATTGTTTAATTAATTCGGGTTTCTGAGTGCTGGTTACATGTATTGAGTTTTAGTAGAGTTAAGTTTTAAGCTAAAAAGTCATAATACCTTTGTCGTCGAACTCTAGCTTTAAACTTTTTGGTTGACCCGAGCTGGAGCCCCACGGTTTTTGGCTTGGCTCTGTTACACCCTAGCATCTGCTAATTATAAGGCAATGATAGGTAGTATAATGTAGTATTTCAAATTTATACATACAGTATATGGCTATTTCCTTGAAATATATATCTATGACTTCTTTCCTCGAATTTCATATTTTATACACATATGTTTTTTCTGTTGAATAAGTTGGAACTTTACTAATGGGAATAATTTGATTATTTGGGTAATTGTCTACATTTCCATCACTTAGTTGGTGTGTGTAGTAAATTGCGATTACTTGATTTTGTGCAAATGTTGAAAATTATTTCTTTAATAAGTGATATAGCAATCTTTGTCTATTTAATATCAGGTTGGAGATCAATACCGAAGCAATGATGATGGGGAACCATCAGGTACAGCTGGAAAACCCATTTATTCTGCTATTGAATCGTCAGGATTAGATAGAGTAATGGTGGTTGTCATCAGGTATATGGTCAGCTCCATTTGATTTGCGACTTTTCGAGTTTTTCTAATACATGTCAGTACAAATTGACAACACGAACTACCAATTCAAAGGTTGCCTAACATTAAGATGCTTGTGAACTTAAGGAGTTGCTTCCTTCCATCTGAATGATAATTTGAATTCTAATTTTGTAATGTAGAATCCTATGTTAACCAGACCTGGGTACGGATCCGAGGGTCTTATTTTTAGTTTTTAAAATTTAGGATTTGCGTATATGGTTAATTTAGACATAGGTACGGGGATTCGGCATATATATATATATATATATTTTAACATAACTGAAATTATCTGCAAATCCTAAATTGGACGCGAGTGTGGTGATTCGGCATATAAGTTTATCATAAGTGTAATTATACATATGTTTTTGTTTATTTTAGTTCTTTAAAAAATCGTGCTTTCTACCAATAAAACATAGACGTAGATTGTGTATGTCAAATTTATAACATGATTCAAAAAATAACTTAGAAATAGTCATCTATGAACATTATCTTTATAATCAAGATGTTGTAAGGTCTTGTAAATCATTTTGAACTAATTTCCTACAGTAAGTTTACATTACATGAAAAAACCCTATTTAAATCCCATACCCACACACCCATGTCAAATGTTCGAAACGAGAATGAGGGAAAAATTGAAGAGTCTGGGTAATGGAGGTAAAGCCCCATGTGTTGTTTTATTCAAACTGTAGCAAACAGTCATAACTCTTTTGTAACAAATGGTAGAAAGTTCGAGTCTGAGTGGAGACAAATCTAAATCAGACTTCCCATCTTGCAAATATTTGGATTATGACATAGGCACACACCGGTTATATATAAGAGTTAAGAGGGCATTGGTTAGACAAATGACAGAAATTTTGAAGTATTTTATTTGTTCAGCGGATCTTGTGTGGCATAAAGCTAAGTTTTTGGGGCTACTTGGTATCGCTTTAAAGGTTTAATTTTGTTTGTTTTGTTTCTAGACCTATCTAGAACCCTAAGCTTTATCTTGTATGATGATTAGTTTCTGTACTTTTCTTGTATCCTTGGCTTTCTTTCGCCTAAAATGAGGGGTCTCAATAAATTGATTAGATTTCATCTGTTTCTTTTCCAAAAATAAATAAATAAATTCCTTTTTTATTTTGTGTTCAGATATTTTGGAGGTATTAAACTCGGCACCGGAGGATTAGTTAGGGCCTATGGAGGAGTAGCATCAGAATGCTTGAAAAATGCCCCTACTTGCCTTGTCAAATCTAAAGTAACGTACTGATCATGACTTTGCTTTTTAAGCTTATTAACTTTACCAGTCTAGTTAATGATTTAATTACTTTCTGCAGTCTTCCAGAACTTCTATTTGAGTAAATGTTGCATGATTGAGATTAACCCTGACATATTGTTATTATATTGTAGATTCCAATGGGTTTGGAGGTTACGTATGACCTTTTGGGGATTTTGTATCATCAGGTACCGTGTTCATCCACAGTTGGAACTATTATATTCGCTGCTTTAAATTAACCTGTATTACGCAATGGTGTCAGTAAATAGCCCCCAACCCAAAAAAAAAAAACTATCACAAGCAGAGTGCACGACTATGGGTACCTATAAGTCTATAACCTTTAGCTTTAGAATGTTATGTAATGATGTACTGTTTCTTATTGTTAGAGTTTCTCCAGGTTATTGTCACTTTCAATGGTTTTTTCATCTAGTCTTAGGTTTAAGTTTTTCCCCTTTTGAAACAAATGAATGGTCGAAAGCTTTAAGTTTTAAAAGATTTCTTTTCGCTTGATTTGATGTTTTATTAGATAAATCTGCATACATAAAATATGATAAAAGATTACTATTCCCCCTTTAAGATTCTTTACCACCTGAGAGAAAAACAATTAGTAGCACAGTTCTTGAATTCAATGATAAAACCACGAAGTTGCTTGAATTAATTAATTCTATAATCTTCCAAGATCATATTCAAATTACTTTCAATAAGTTATTTAGCTGGATCTTAATATCACCATTATAAATTGGAGAGCACAACTTTATGCCGTTCTTGTGTATCTGCAGCTGCAACATTTTCAAGTCGAGGACATAGAGCAGGACTATGATACAGGAAAAGATGATACTACAATGGTGACTTTCAAAGTTGACTTCGACCGGGCTGAGGATTTGGAAGAAGCTGTCAGAACCAATTGTAGTCGAGATGTTGTGTTTTACAAGCGCTGATACAACTTCAAGCTGCTAACTTGGTAATCCTTGACCTTGGCGAGAGATGGACACAGCTACTGCTATTATTTTCACATATTTTTGGGTGCTTGCCTAAATAACATTAGAACAGCAGTACTTACCATACGATAGCATTAGTTGGTTGTTTCCATCTTTTCTCATTTATGATAGCTATCAGCCTTTTTTTTCATTCAAGGAAGATGACATTATTTTGCCCATATGCATTAGTGACAAGAATGGTTCAAAGATATCTTATACTGTACAGAAAGCTACCTAAATTAAATAACATTTCACTTTTCTATTATTGCATATGTATTGTGCTACAATTATTAGATTGCAAAACATATGTTTCTCCATTGCAATTAGGAGTTTGCTGCTATCATTCATCAAAGAAACTTGTTTATTGGGTGCATAGTGATCAATCACAAGCTGAAGTACTTATTCTGGAATTTGTTTAAGCTCCACGAAACTTGGTGGATTTCTACGCACTTCCCAAATTTGAGTTGTCTAGTGAATTCTTGCTTTTATTTAACTTTGAACATGTTATCACTGTTAGGAGCTTAGACATGTAATAGAATTATCCATTGCCTGAACTCACTTAGACATGTTATCATTTGTTTAAGTTCACCGGATGTAATTCTGTCAGGTACATTTTGTTAGGCTTAAAGGCATGCACGTGACATCTTATAACAAGCATACACTGATGTCATACCATTACTTGCATGACTTGGGTTGATTCTTTCATTGGCGTAATAATAACTTGAACCTTGCAATATGATATGTGTACACATAAATTCTTGAAGTAAAAAATCATACACTTCATTCCTTCATGTATGAAATGTGTATATTTTCACCCTTGCTATTTCAAAAACTCATGAATTGTTAACTATGCATATAACAGGTGGAGGGGGTTGTAATCAAAAACTAAATTGATATTTTCCTTTCAAAGTTGCTTCCCCATCTCCCTGTGAAACACTTTAACCCTTCTATTATATATAATAAGTAGTATATGCCATATGGTATACATATTACACTCATAGGCGGATTCCAAAGGGGCAAAAGGATTCATCCGACCCCCTTTAATTTTTTACTTTATTTTTATGTATATTTATAAGATATATGATGCGGAACGAAAGATTAGAATATTGATTTGTATTTATTTTGTATTTTTTGTTAGAAATAGATTTAATTGTGATTTGATATATAGTGTCATATATACAAGTATTAGTATGAATATTCTACTCCCTCAGTCCCTTCCAATTGTTTACATTTCTGAGGAAGTGTCCGGCACGCATTTTAAGGTGCATAAAAAGTATAGTTATGTAACTTATTTTTACAATTTTCTTTTTCTGAATAAAAGTTGAATGTTTTAATTTTTATTCAGAAAAACAAAATTTTTTAAAAAATTTACAGAACTATAGTTTATATGCACCTTAAAATGCGTGTCGGACACTCTCTTAAAAATGTAAACAATTGAAACGGACGGAGGGAGTATATTATAATAGAGAATAAGAAAAGGATTTATTTCCTTTATTAGGAAGATTTTACTTGGTGGTCAAGTTTTAGCAGTTTATATAAACAATTGTTATCTGATTTATTATATAGAATTGATTGATTATTGAAATTGAGAATTGTTTCTCTCTTGTTATGGGTTGCGATCCTAACAAACTTCTCTTCTGCGGTTGAGAAACCCTAGGGTAGTGATTCTTCTTCGGTTGGATCACCTTATGCGTGGGTTTTCTACGGTTAATCCACAAATATCTATCCTTTTTTACCCGTTTTAATACCTGTCCTGCATCAAAGTGGTATCAGAGCCACCGTTCCTTCACAAATCTTTTATCAAACACCTTCCCTACAAAAAAAAGGAAAAAGAAAAAAACTACCAACAGTCCAAGCAACTACCAGAACCTGGTCAGCAGCCTCCGACGACCACCAGCAGCCTCCGGCGGCCACCACCAGCCGCCGACAGCCACCAGACAGCCTCCGCCAGCCACAAAAAAGCTTCCAACAACCACTTTCAAGCCACCAGTAGCCTCCTACAAGCTGTCATCAGCCACCAGAAGCCCCTGAATATTTTAGAACATGCAAAACAACCTCAATCCTGATTTTGATAGAATGGATACTGCTAGCAAAGTAAACAACCGTCTTGATAAATTTATGGATAAAAACAATCTAGGGCTACAAAAATCGGAGAATAATCTTGAAGATTTGAGTTTGCAAATGCAAGATGTGCGAGCAACACTGAAAATAACTAGGAACAACTTGGTGTGCAACATAATCCTCCTCCTCCACCTGTAAAACCTCCATCTCCAGGTGAAAAAACCAATATTCTTGAAACTTCTAAAGTTTGGTGCATCAACATGGAAAAACAAGAGGTTGAGAAGTCGTCTATTCAGTGTTTTAACATTGAAGAAGAGGTAGTTAAAAGTGAAGAATCTGTAAACCACAAGAACAACATCGTCAAGGTGAAATATGTTGATTTTATAGGCCTTGACAAGATATTGGCAACGACTAACACATCAAAATTTCTTATTTTGTGTGTGTTGTTTCCAAAGATCTGGCTTATGGAGTTGGAATTAGACATCTTCAAGTGCTATGACAAGTCATCACTTTGTTCATTGATTCTAAAATATTATAAAACTCGTGGACGAGTTTTTTTCAAAGGCGAGGAGAATGATGCGGAACGAAAGATTAGAATATTGATTTGTATTTATTTTGTATTTTTTGTTAGAAATAGATTTAATTGTGATTTGATATATAGTGTTATATATATAAGTATTAGTATAAATATTCTATATTATAATAGAGAATAAGAAAATGATTTGTTTCCTTTATTAGGAAGATTTTACTTGGTGGTCAAGTTTTAGCAGTTTATATAAATAATTGTAATCTGTATATTATATAGAATTGATTGATTATTGAAATTGAGAATTGTTTCTCTCTTGTTATGGGTTGCGATCATAACAAACTTCTCTTCTGCGGTTGAGAAACCCTAGGGTAGTGATTCTTCCTCGATTGGATCACCTTAGATCTGGGTTTTCTGCAGTTAATCCATAAATATCTATCATTTTTACCCGTTTTAATACCTGTCCTACATCAATGTATATTTTAAAATGACCCCTTGATATTTATTTTTATAGTAATAAATTGTAAATCGGGGAAAAATATAGCTAGGGGCAAAATTAATAAGTGATGCACTTTTCTGATAAATAGTAGTCTTTTTTTGATTAGATATTGGGCAAAAATCTCAAACTATTAGTATTCTACGTAATGTTACCAAATGTGAAGAATTAGAAAGTAGAAAAATAAGATTTCAACATATTCGAGTCTGATAAATTACCATCTAATGATTAATGGTCGATTTTTAAAAACTTTTTACAACTCCCTTGGTGTTGGAGCTGGATCCACTGATTACGCTATAATTAATATTCAAAATTAATATGCAAGGACAGAAAGATAAACATATGCAAAATACAATACTCTTCGATCATGGGAGGTTACCGGTACCTGGAGGAGTTGGGTCACCTACGAAAATACACTTTATTCTCAAAACTAAATTTTGTTCTTAATAGTCAATCTTTACCTTTTTAAGCTCCGATACAGTTTTGAGGATTACAGTGTTTTTTGTTATCTTAAATACTGACATTTATTAAATTGTACAATCATGGGATAATATGTATCGGCTACATTTTTCTCCCGAGGTTATCCTCATCAGTTATGTGCACAGTCAATGATTCACGAGTTTTTGAAGAGGCAAAGACAAAGGCAGGAATATATATGATATATATGTTTTTTTTTTCTTCAAGGGCTTATTTGTAAAAATGATCATACTTTAAGGTACAAGTTATAATTAAGGCTTCTTTTGCTTAGGTAAACTTTTCTCTTATATGTTTTAAACTTTTAATTGTAATTTCATTTACTTAAATAAATTCATTATCAGTCACAAAGTTGTCTCTTATAGTGTTTTTTTTGGATTTGATTTCAAATAATAGCAATACAATCGAGTTTCACATATATTGGACTTGCTCTATAAAGACTTGTAAATTATTCTTTTATATCTTATAAAATTATGTTTTATTTTGATATAAAATTCATTGATATCAATTTCTCTCATTGATTGTTAGTATGTTGTTTTTCCGTCAGAATTATGATTGATCTTTTCGCTTCAACAATGTTGTCAGTTGTCACCGTGAACTTATAAATCATAGGATTGTATGACATTACAAGAGAAAAGGCCAACTGTGACAAATTTTTAGAAACTTTCCGTCGAAAGTTCATTTTATGACGCAAAAATAACAGGTTGTCGCAAGATAAATTGTGACAGACGATTTCCATTGCAAGTTTATTTTTATTAATATATTTGCCGCTCAAGTAAAAATTTGTTATTTCACTTTCCCGCTATTAATTTTGGCGCTGTTATTCGTTCCTGTTAAGATACCTTGTGACAGAAATAATAAATTTCCGTCATAATGTAAAACTTGCAACATAATCTTTTGTTTTTCATAATTTATATTGCGACGAAGCTTCCGTCGTAAATTACTTTACGACTTATTTGTTGTAAGTATAATTCTGCGACAGACTCTGTCACAAGTTTACCTGTCCACATTTAGTGTTCAACGGTTGTCATTTAATAATCTGACTCAAGAAATATTGTTTTAATCCAGTGCGACAGGATCAAAGTTCTGTCGCAAAGTTAATCAGTTTTTTCAAAAAAAGAAGAAGCAGTAACCTCTCATTTCTTTCCTCAGCTCCTCCTCACAAACTCACCACCGTTTTTAACATCTTGGAGCTAAAAAATTAACCAAGTTTATTATTCTACTTCATATTCTGATGCATATGCAAGTGTTTACTTTAATTATTTGCACATTATGTTTTTATTTTTTCAATATTTAGTCTATTTGTATGCAAACGTGATGGATGCCATGTTATATATATATATATGTATTTTTAGATTTCTTCTAATCGTAGTTGGATTCACCATCATAATCAAAGAGGTTAAAAGGGTCTTAGTCAAGATTTTCTAAAAGGGATTGAAGAATTTATAAGTTTTATGGAGCGTAATTGCAAGGAAGAGGATAAAATGATTAGATGCCCATGTTGTAATTGTCGTAATTTTACTTTGAAAAATGTTGATGAAGTAATATTGGGTATTGTTGTTGTGTAAGACATGCTTGCACTTTAACAAGGCTAAGTTAAAATTGACAGCCCTAAGTAAGTTGTATGATAATCTAAGTTTGCATTTTGTATTATAGCACTTAAGTCTGTAAAAGTGTAAATAGGTTAGACTGAAGTATTTTTCTGTAAAACAGTCTCAAGCCTAAGAATAAACTCTGGAAGAAGATCATTAAGATCATGCCTTAGAGACATTGTGAAGAAGCTTGTAGTTGAATAAATCTGTTTTGGGAAAAACATTCAAAGTCAAAAAATCTACAAGAGATTAAATGTTATAGAGAAGTCATTTGAGAACTCCAGAATGACTTATCGAGAAGTCAAGAAAAGCTTATAGAGAAGTCTCAGAGATATTGACAAGCCAAATTGAAGACATGTAGATTGGAGATATCGACAAGTCATTTCTTTACTAGAGAACTCTGAGATATCGACAAGTCAAAATATCACTAGAGAACTCAGAGACATCGATAAGTTAATTCTACATGCAAAGAAATGGAGACCTCAATAAGTCAAGTTCATTCGAGGACTCACTCGAGAACTCAGAGACCTCGATAAGTCAAGATGATACTCGAGAACTCAGAGATCTCGACAAGTCAATTTCACATTCGAGAACTCAGAGACTTCGATAAGTCATAACAACTATAGATTAATAAGAGATCTCAATAAGCCATTATACCTATCGAGATTTCTAGTTCTCTATATACCAAACTGAAGATCTCGAGATAAAACTCAAAGTACAAAGTGCAGACCAGTTAAATATCCAAGATTATCAATCAACAAACAAATCAATCACTGATTTGAAAAGTCTACAAAAGCAGCTTGAAGAGTACAAGATCAAAGGCCAAGATTAACTGACAAAGTTGAAGTCACATACATGCACGATTTACAAAGATACACTAAGCTAGAAATATAAAGCTTTAGTTAACTTATAGTAGGGTTTAGTACATGCTATTGCATGCTGTGTAAAACCAGTAGTTACTATTCTATAAAGTAAACACTGGATGCTTTATTTCAGTAGTAACAAAATAGATCTAAATTATTGTAACTCTCAAGAGAGAAACTGAGTTCTTAACATATCAAGAACCCAGAAATTTGTAGCAAAACACTAGCGTGATTCTTAAATAAAATTAAGTGAGTTTTGAAATATAGTGTGTTTATGTGCATGTTTTACCATTTCTGTTAAAGCATATTATCTCTACAATACAGATTACTTTGTTCATCATTCATAACAGTTTAAAAAGTCATTAAAATTGTCCAAAACACATTCACCCCCCATCTGTGTTGTATTCATTACCTAACAAGTGGTATCAGAGCAAAATCTGAAAGCAGACAGATTAAAGATCTTGGAAGAATGAATACACAGAAGTCGAGCAGTATCAAAATCCTCACATTTGACAGATTTGACTATACACTATGGAAAAAGAAAGTGTTGCTTTTCATCAGGATGGCCAATCCCTTATACATTCAGATCCTCAAGAATGGGTCATTCACCCCCATGGTAATAGTTAAGGAATCTACAGATGGAGACATGGTCATTCTAGCATATTATGCTCCTAAAGATCCTTTAGAATATAATGAAACTGAAAAAGAAAAAGTCTCTTTGGATAGTGGCTTAAAGCTTATCTTAATAGAGTCAATTGACAATGTAATGTACAACAACATTGTCAACCGTGACACAACCGAACAGATCTGAGAGAAAATAGAGATTTTATGTGAAGGAACAGATGAGGGTTGTTATTCCCAAAAAATCTAAACAAGAATTATAGAAGGGGGTTGAATGTAATTCTGGCTACCTTTTGATTTTAAGAACAGTTCTATTAAGAATATATAACTGTGTTTGATTTAGCTAAGGTGTAGAATGAAAATATTGAAAAAAATCAAAACATAAAGTAATCAAATACAAGTATTTAAAAACTTTCAGGTGGATTAAATTTTTCCACCAGAGATATATATTAATTAGAGAACTCTGTGTTACAATATTGTACACAGCTGCTTATAAGTTGAACTCACAAAGATCAGAGAAATTCTTTATAGATGTAGCGTTATCTATTTCTCTGGTAATTGCTTACTAACATCTATATTTTTCTACTTGCTACACTTGGTTTATATATCACCAAGTTACATGATAAAAAGACAAACAAATAAGATAAAATGTTTCTAGTCTAATTTCATGCTTCTTCATTTCTCTATCCAGCATCTTTGAATATCTTCAGTTTAGCATGGAAATGAAAATGCTTCTTTGTTCTCTAAATCCCGCAAATAGGCTGCCACATTCCATTTGCATACAATCAATGCATGTGACTGTCAAGTCACTATCAACTGCTCTTTTAAATTTGATCATCCGTTGAAACTTCATTGGATCATCTGTTGAGACTATGGTTGATCATCCGTTGGAACTTTGGTTAATTATCCATTGGAACTTTGTGGAACATCCGTTGAAGCTTTAGTTGATCATCTGTTGAAGCCTTGTGAAACATCCGTTGAGACTATGTTCAAATCAGTTAACTCCATTTCATTTACACAAGATTACAAGACATCTAATATTTACAATTAGCCAACCTATCTTGCATATCAATCTAGTAGTCAATATTACTTAAACATTCTACAACATCTAATTCACCAAGGCATTATAATATGCAGAAATGTGCTACTGATCTTATTATTATATAAGCTACTCTTTCAACGGATGTTGAAGTGATCATCCTTTGAAAGCTACAATTTCACTAAATGATATCTACTAAGTGTTTTATTTAACTTATCATCAAGTTCACAACATATTCCTAACAAGGGTAGGTCAAACTAAAGGGGGATTCTAGTTTCTCAGTATGAAGGGTTTATGGCTAAACCAAAAGAAGGAATCACTGAAGTTTTTGAAATGTTTAATAAACTGATAAATGACTTGCAGCTACATGATAAGTATTATGAAGCTGAGGAGGTTAACCTAAAGTTTTTGCTAGCTCTTTCTGATCATCTTGAACATAAAATATCAGCCATTATAGAAGGAAGAGATTTAAGCATAATAACTTTGGAAGTTTTATATGGAATCTTGAAAACTTATGAACTTGAAATGATGCAAAGAAAGTCATTGAAAGCACACCATGGTCATATTATTGATGGTTCAAGTGCTTTGATTGTGAATGACAGAGAAGAAAGTGAAGATGAGCAAGATGATCAAGTTCCAATTACTCAAGCTATGAAACAAAAGAACAAATGACCTCAGAAGCAAGTTGTATTGGAGCTAGAGGAAGATGAATATTATACCTTGGATGAGCTAGATGAAATAGACCAATCCATGGCTTAGCTGGCTAGGAAATTTTCCAACATAAGAGTCAAGAAGCCAAGGTTTTTCAAAGGCAAAGGACAATCTTCCAACATCAACAATTGAAAACCAAAAACTCAGTACAATTCAGCTAGCAAAGGTGGCTACAAAACATGATATGTGGACAGATCAAAGATAAGGTGCTTCAACTGTGATGAGTTGGGTCACTTTACTACTGAATGCAGAAAGCCTAAAAAGGTGAAGAAAGAAAAAGCCTATCTTGAACTGGAAGCAACGTATGAAGCTCTCTTGAAGAAGTAGTCTGGAAATGCTTATATTGCAGAAGGAAAGGGTTGGGATGATACTGATGTTGATGATGAGGATGAAGAGGTTGGAAACTATGAACTCATGGCTTTTGAGCATGGAGACGCATCCACTTTAAAATCAAAGGTACCAGCTCTAACCATTATTGATTTAAATGCTAGTCAATATAAGGAGACTGTGGAAAAGATGAGTGTGGAGATGTTTCATATACACACTTGCTTAGTGGCAGCTACTGAGGAAGTCAGTAGGCTAAAAAAAGCAAATGAGAAGCTTGAGAGTGACTACTTGTGGAGCTTGAGTCAATCAAGCAAGAAAATGAGTATTTGAAAAATAAGCTGAAGTGTGCAAATGAGATTGAAAATGTGTTAAGAGAAAAGATTGAGAAGAATGAGGTGAAGCTAAAATCATTCAAAAATGCATCTGAGTTGATTGGTCAGTACCATGAGAAGAACAATCCATGTGCTAACATAGCCATTGGTCTTGATTATGATGCTTTGAACAACAACAAGAAAGCTGTAGGTGATAAAGGAAAAGCAACAGAAAATGAAGATGTCCCAGCTATGCTGAGAAAGGTTGGATCACCAATGTTTAAAGCATGTGAAGTAGATTTCAGTGAAGAAGAATTGATCATAAAGCAAGAAATTGCTGATGAAGACAATGAGAAGAAAAATGCAGAAACAATTCTAATTTCCAAAGCTGAAAAGAAGCCCATGGTCAGCCAAAATTCCAAGACACCTGTCAATGAAAAGAAAACTGAAGATGCAAGGAAGAAGAAGAAGAATAGAAATGGAAAGATTGGGATAAATAAGAACAACAATTTTGCTTATTTTGCAGATGCTCCAAGAAAACAATGTCAAAAATGTGGCTTTTTGAATCATCTAACTCACCTTTGCAAAAAGGTTGTTAGTAAGCTAGAAGTAGGAGCATGCAAGTACAATGAAGCAAAAGCTGAAGATCCCTACTCATTCTGTGACAAGTTTGATTGCATATCTTGCAACATGAAAGTAATGACAAGTTGCCACAAGCTGAGAGTTGATCTTAAGGAAATCAATTTTGAGTCTTCAGCTAAAAAGGACAATGCACATCATTCTATAAACTCTATTCTTTCTGAATCATCAAACTCTATCTCTATCAAATCTGTTAACAAGAAGAAAGTACCCAACACTGCTTGGGTTGCTAAACAAACTTGAACTCATTGTGTGCAGGAAAAAAAAAGTCATATGGATCATAGACAGTGGATGCTCAAGATATATGACAGGTGATATGGTCCTGTTATCACAATTTGAGGAGAAGGCTGGCCCATTAGTGACTTTTGGAGACAACAACAAAGGTTTAACAATGGGATATGTCAAATTGATTTCTGGAAATATTGTCATTGAAGATGTAACACTGGTAGCAAGTCTTGAAGTGAATCTTCTCAGTGTCAGCCAATTTGCAGACAAAGGTTTCAAGGTTTTATTTAGCAAAGAAGAATGCACTTTTATCAGCAAGAAAACTGATGAAGTTTCTCTGAAAGGAGCAAGGAAAGGAAGCTTATTTGTTGCAGACTTGGACTCAGCAAATGAGGATGAAATTTGTTGCTTCTACACCAAGGCATTTGTAGAGCAAAGCAATCTATGACATAAGAAACTGTCTCACTTGAATTTCAAGGCAATCAATACTCTAGTAAAAAAGGAGTTGGTGAGAGACATGCCTAATTTGGAGTTTGCTCAAGATGAAGTCTGTGATGTTTGTCAAAAAGGAAAAATGAAAAGATTAAGTCACAAAGGTAAAACTGTAAATTCTATAAGTGCACCTTTGCAAATTATTCACATGGATTTGTTTGGACCAATTAATGTCCAGTTAATATCAAGAAAAAGATATGCACTTGTGATGGTGGATGACTACACAAGGTACACATGGGTAGAATTTATGCACTCTAAAGATGAAACTCCACACATCATAATTGAGCACATTAAGAAGATTGAGAAGCAGACTGAAGATCAGAATTGTGTGAAAAGATTGAGGAATGACAATGGAACAGAATTCAGGAATACAACCTTAACTGAATTCTGCAAAGACAAGGGCGTTGTTCAAGAATTCTCAGCTGCTAGAACACCTCAACAAAATGGAGTAGTTGAGAGAAAGAATAGAACACTAGTAGAGGCTACTAGAACAATACTGCAAGATGCAAAATGGCCAACTAGTTTTTGGTAAGAAGCTGTGAACACTGCATGCTATACTCAAAATAGATATCTCATTAAGAAGAAATATGGCAAGTCACCCTAATAAATCTTGTCTACAAGAAAGTCCACTGTAAAGCATCTTCATGTGTTTGGAAGCAAGTGCTATGTGTTGAAAGACAACTCTGAATATGTGGGAAAATTTGACTCTAAAGTTTTTGAGGTAATTTTTCTGGGATATTCATTGGAAAGAACTGCTTACAAAGTCTATGTGATTGAAAAATATAAGATCATGGAAAGCACATATGTTACTTTTGATGATGACAAATGTCCAGGCTTGGAATGCCTTGATGAAAATGAAGCTGAAGCCCTAAAGTTTGAAAATCTTAATATTGATAGTGATTCTGATGATGAAGCTGAAATCAACACAAAGCACTGAATTGATGAAGAGTCTACTGGACACGTGAATCATGAGAATGGAAGCTCATCTCAAACACTTGAATTTGATAGCACAAACTCAGGGGGAGAAAGAGGAGAAAATTCTGGAAGTCATGCCAGTGATGAAGAAGAAGCAGAAAATAAAAGTCAACAAACTCACACAAGGAAGTGGGATAGAAGTCACACTAGAGAAGCAATTATTGGTGATCCAACTGCTGAAGTGATGACTAGAAGTGCAACTGCAAATGAATGCCTTCATACATGTTTTCTATCACAAGTTGAGCCAAAGAAAACTGAGGAAGCCCTTCTTGATCCTGATTGGATATCTGCCATGCAAGAAGAACTAAATCAGTTTGAAAGAAATAAAGTTTGGAAATTGGTTCCTGCACCAAAGAACAGAAGTATAATTGGAACAAAGTGGGTGTGTAGGAACAAAATGGATGAAAGTGGAATTGTCACTAGAAACAAAGCAAGGTTGGTTGCAAAAGGCTACTCACAGGAAGAAGGAATTGATTATGATGAAACTTTTGCTCCAGTTGCAAGACTTGAAGAAATAAGATTTTTTCTTGCATTTGCTGCATATTCAAATTTCAAGGTATATCAAATGGATGTAAAAAGTGCATTCCTTAATGGTGAGTTGAAAGAAAAGGTTTATATGCAACAGCCACCTGACTTTAAAGATCCAAAATTTCCAGATTTTGTGTACAGGCTACTAAAGGCTCTATATGGACTAAAGTAGGCACCTAGAGCTTGGTATGATACCATGTCAGAATTCTTACTTAAACATGGTTTTACTAGAGGTACTATAGAAAAGACTCTATTCTACAAGAAGCATGGTGATGACATGATCCTAGTTCAGATCTATGTGGATGATATTATCTTTGGTTCCACAAATGAAAAGCTTTTCCAAAGATTCTCCAAGCTTATGCACAGTGAATATGAAATGAGCATGATTATGAATTGAAAAGCTTTGGCAAAGATTCTCCAAGCTTATGAAGAGAGAATATGAAATGAGTATGATGGGAGAATTAAGTTACTTTATTGGACTTCAAGTTAGTCGAAGAAGTGATGGAATCTTCATCAGCCAAACTAAGTATGTCAAAGATTAATTGAAAAAGTTTGGTATGGTTGATTGTTCACCTGCATCTACACCTATGTCTACAACTATAAAGTTGGATGAAAATAAAAAGGGAAAGTGTGTAGATATCATAAGCTATAGAGGAATGATTGGATCTTTGCTTTACTTAACTGCAAGTAGACCAGGCATCATGTTTGCAACATATCTATGTGCAATATTTCTAGCCAATCCAAAATAATAACATTTGATGGCTGTGAAGAGGATTTTCAAATACTTGAAGGGAACTCCAAACTTGGGATTATGGTATTCTAAGGGAACTGGTTTTGAAGCTGTTGGATACACAGATGCAGATTTTGCTGGATGCAGGGTTGACATAAAGAGTACTAGTGGAAGCTGTCAGTTTCTTGGACAAAGACTTGTATCCTGGTATAGCAAGAAGCAACAATCTGTGTCAACTTCCACAGTTGAGGCTGAATACATAGCTTCTGGAAGTTGCTGTGCTCAAGTGATTTGGATTCTATGGCCCAGTGTTACACAAAATTCCAATTATGTGTGACAATACTAGTACTATTTATTGTGGCTAATCCAGTTAATCATTCTAGAACAAAGCACAAGAGAACATGCTATAAATGGCACCATTGAGCTTATTTTTGTTTCAACAGAAAAATAATTAGCTGACATTTTTACTAAACCTTTGGATGAAATGCTTAATTCTTCTTCCTAAGGCAAGAACTCAGCTAATGTTTTGCAGTAGATTTATTTCTGATTAATCAAAATTCATTTGATTAATTGGAAATTAACTGAAATATGAATTATAAATATTTCAGAAATCTCTACATATTTATCTTTCAAAATTCAAAATTTAGATTGGAATTTTTTAATTCTAAAAAAACTGTCTAAATGTTAATTTATATTGTCAATGTGTAAAATTAGCACAAGGCAGAATCAAAGTGATCAAAAGTATATAGAGAACTGAGTTCTCGATAAGTCTAATTGACTTATCGACAAGTCATTTTAAGACTTCTCAAGTGAGCTCTCGATAAGTCAATTTTCTGACGTCTCGAGGGACTTCTCGATAAGCTTTATTATGACTTATCGATAAGTCATTATAGAGTTCTCTATAAATGTTAACTCACAGAGTTCTCTACAAGTATAAGTTTAGACTTATAAATAATTCAGAACTGAAATAATTTAATTAAATAAATTATTTTAGTAAAATACTTATGGCAAAATTATTCTGATTTTATTTGAATTTATTCAAATGAAAAATTAAAAATAATTCAGTCCATTTTGGACAAACTAAGTATTTATTTGACATCTCGACAAGTCAGTTTAGTTCTCTAAAAGAGTAAATTAAAATGACTTCTCGATATGTAATTCTTCTTTCAAAATGACTTCTCGATAAGCAAATTCTAAATGTTTATTTTTGATTTCTCGATAAGTCATTTGCTTTTACTATAAATACTCAGACATCTCGACATACACATACTTACGCCTTCGAGAACTCTAAGTGACCTAGAATTTTTAATTCCAAACCGATTTCTCTCTCGTTTCGAACTCTTTCTCTTCAATTTCTTTTACCCAGTAAACTTCATAGTCTTCTCAATGGCATCAAACACTATTGTACCCTTTATCCCAAAAGAGACCAACTTTCTTGCATTTCTGGATGCAAATCAAGCTCTTGAAGCTTTCAAGAGCTTTGTGAAGTTTTTGTCTGAAATATTCTTTGTGGGGGCTCTTATTGCTAATCCTGTGCTTTACTTGGACGTGCTAGGGGATTTATGGAACACAACAGTAACAAGAACAGTTGTGTATGAGAACCATACTGCATCAATTGTGATAAACTGTACAATCAAGGGCCAACATGTGGAGATTTTTGAGAATGATGTCAACCTGACATTAGGCATTCCTACTGAAAAACTGGTGGAAGCTCTAACTCAGGATGAGCTTTATGAATTCATGAACTTCATCAATTACCCTGAGAAGATTATTCTGTCAATCATGAACAAAAAGAACCTGAGGAGAAAATGGTCCTTTCTTTTTGATTCAGAGATAAGGGTTTTCACTTACAGAAAGTCAGGGTTTGACAACATCTCTAGTGTTGTCCAGAAACTGTCCTACTCAATGGCTCATAGCAAGCAAATAAATATAGGACACTGCATATTGGAGGAGTTGAGCATCAGGCTAACAATGCCATTAGAGTCAAGAGGTAAGGAAATTTTTCTTCCTAGATTCATTATATCTACTTTAAACTCTAAAGTTAATGACATACATATGATAAATGGTGTAGATAGATCATTAAAAGGAAATTATAAGCAGGTGTCCAAAATTCTATTTGGATCACTATTTACAAAGAATAAGGTACAAGTGGGTCTTAAATTAACTCCATTCATGTTGGAGAAATTTAGGACTTATCCTTACCCCATGCCTGACATGAGGACAAATGCTCAATCTAGTATAGCAATGGTCCCTGAACCAGTGGAAGTACAAACGCAGGAATACCAACAGGGACCTTTCAATGCTGAGACCCTTTCTTTTATACCAATAGTAGCTAGGAAGCCAACCACTTCATCCTCTCAAAAGGGTGAAGTGAGGAAAATAAAGAGAAAGCAGGAACCTTTACCAATCATAAATGAGAGTGGTGAGGAACAAACACCAACAGATTCACCCTTGGTCATAAAACCAAAGAAGGCCAAACATCAAAGGATGTAGTTGTAAACAAGGGAAAAAAGCAGATTCTAGAGACACCCTCTCAAAAGGATGTCTCTATTGAAAAGAGCATTAGCCCAAATGCACCCTGTATAGAGTCTGCACAACCATCACTTGAACAAATTCAAGTATATGGGAAGAGAAATAAGGATGGCACACACAAGGAGAGCACATCTATTGAAGCTCCCTCATCTATTCAGGGGGAGCTGCCAACACTCAACACTGAAATTCAAAATCTTATCTCTAAAATTTCTTCTTCCTACACAACACCTGAATCCAATTCTCAGGTACAATCCCTCTCAAGTGACTTGGTTCAAGAAACCTTGCTCACTATCCAGACACCAAATTTAGATGGTGAGAGACTACTAACTGAGGTAGACCTTGATGACACCATCACAAACATGGGGGATTCATCAGTTTTTTTAAGATGCCATGGTGGTTATAGATGCACCTTCACGTGTAAATCAGCCTTCATAGGCTGTAAGGTTTGAGGGTAGTACTTCTGAGGGGGAGCTATCTAAATCATCTCCAATTCTATTCGAGGTTCATGTCACAGGAACAACTCCCCTAAAAACCCTAGCTGAAATTGCTCTAACAATTGAAGCTGGGAGTACAATTGCCAATGACCCTGCTATGGGAGAGGTGAGATCATCACATTCGTATGACAGTACTTTGCAAGAAGCATAAGGGTTTGAGACTGTTGTACATGACAGTAACCCAGTTAAATCCCCTCTAATTCAATTGGAGGTTCACACCACAAGTGGTCAACAACAACCTGTCATAACCACAGAGCAATCTATGAGTCAAACTGTGACTCCTGTCACAGGTGGTTCTATCACCCTACTTCCTTCTCACCCAACCAATCAACCTTCCACCTCTCAACCACAAGAACCCAACCTCATATCCCAATGGATACAAGAAGCTGCATCTCAACCTTCCACAATTGATGATCTTATAGTAGACCAAATTGGTGGCCTTGCTCAAATTTCACAGCAGCTTCTCACATCCAACATGTCTAATCAAGACTATCAAGCCATCATGCTATCCTACCAGACAGATGTTGAGGAATAATAGGTCAAAATTGTTGATGAAGCTGGTCAAGATGCAAACTGTGATGCTTGGCTGGACAAAGAATTCACAATTGAAATGGATGCTGTATTAGACAAGTTCAGGGATGAATATCTAACCATATTGGGGATCAATGCTAGATCCTTATCTCCTCAGGAAGTATATGATGTAGTGAATGAAGTATATAAAGCTCAAATCAAAGCTTTCCACAACTTTGGAAAAGTACTTTAAATCACTTTAACTGGGTATCAGGATAAGATTATGAGGATGGTCAGGGAAAAGATGGACCAAATCATTCCCTCACAGACAGAGATCAAGAACAAATTTACAACCTTTGTTGATCAAATGTCTAGATATGATCTAAGTGGGGTGGAAACTAGTGTCAAGAATCTGAGAACCTCATTTGTAGCCCTGCATGACCAAGTTCAAAATCACATCACAAACTCCAATGACTCAAGACTGAAGCTGGATCAAATGTATTCAAGCAGATACACTCCTTCAGCCTTGCTCATGGAAGAAAGTAAGGAGGCTATGCAGGGGACTTTTGGGGTCTCTACTTCCTCCACATCTCACTCCTCATCAAACATGCACATTCAAGAACTTCAACAACAAGTCTCTTCTCTCCAAACCTCAAATGACTCACTCAATGCACAAGTACAAGCTCTCACATCTTTGGTGGAGAGTCAACAAACAGACATCAAAACCCTGGTGGACTCTCACATGCATCTCCAAATGCAGAATTCTGTTGCTTTGGGAGCCATCATGGGGAAGCTCAACATTCCATTGCCTTCATTACCTGAAGATGTAAGGCCAAAATTACCAACTACCCTCCTCATGCCTGTCACCAACACTAAGGGGGAGATTGAAGTTAGGATTCAACAATCCAAGGATGCTGGTATACCTAAATCTAAAGAGCCTATCACATCAGTTCAACTTGGTCAAAGTTCTTCACAAACTCAACAATTTCAAGATGTGGAAAAAGAAAGACTCATCAAGGCTGCAGAAGGACCAAATCAAGATCAAGAATTCAGTGAACTTTTGCAGTCCTGAGGATGTCTCTTCAAAACAACTACATCACATATAAAAGAGCATTGGCCAAGACTATCAACTAAATCAGGGCAGTAGTTGTGAATATTGAAAACTACTTGCAGAAGAGGATTTTTGTCAATATTAATGATGGTGGTGTGGACAGATGTCTTCAGGTGTCTATTTCAAATCCCAGAACTCTAAGAGCATCTGAACTGGATGTTGTGATTGACAAAGTACATGTAGTCATCACAGAGGACACCCAACTTCTTCATGAGCTCAAAAGTGCACAGATAGAAGCTTTTTCTGAAGCCTATATATTTCCAAATAAAGGGGTGGCCTACATCTGTCCAAGAACCAAATAATGCAAACAACTTACTGTTCCCAAAAACTGTGTAAGATCAAACATGAGGCTGATCATGACTATTCAGTCTGATCTAAAGTACAAAAAGAACAAGAAGGATGAAGATGTGGAAATGATAAGGATCTTGGATAGGTATATACTGAATGTTGACACCATGTTGCCAACCACTCAATTCAATTTAAAAGATGACAAGGATGATGATGAGCAGAAGCATGATGAGCAAAAATCTTCTGGCTCAAATCCAAGTCAATCTTCTAGAGAAACTGGCAGCAAGGATAAGAAAAAGGATGAGAGTAAAGGCAATGACAAGAAAAGAGGAGAAGAAAGAAGGAGAAAGAAAAGGCAAGATGGCTCAGAACCACAAAAACAATCCCTACTAATCCAAATCAACCAAGCTCAACCCACTAAACCTTTTTAGCTTAAACACTCAACCATCCTTCACCTCAAAGCCAAAATTCTTATATAAGCCAACTGCAAACTCTCTTCTCAAAATCCCAATCACTACCAGTCAAACCAGTTTAAAGAAAGTCACAACCCTACCTTCATTTAAACCTCAAACTAAATCTCACTTTAAATCTGTTGGGAGAAAAACAAAGCAACTGCAAGTTAAAGAAAGATCTCTCTGGAATTTATATGATCAATCTGACTTTCTGCCACTAAATTAGTGCTTCACAGATAAGAATATTTTCAACAGCTAGCTGAAGAAATAGTCAGAGTCTGGGTGGTATCATATACAGAAGTCAAAATTTATTATGATAATGGTTCTTTCACTTTACTTGGCAGTAACCTTATGGTCACACTTTCAACCACAAAATTTAAAAGAGTGATCAGTTTGATGAAGGATAAGGATACAATCACAAGGTTTTGGAAAGCTGTATATTGTGTATGGGTGAAAGAAAGAGATGAGAAAATTGGAAGGGCAAAGGCTGAAAAGGAAAAAAGAGATAGGAAGTATGAAGAAGAACTTGCAAGAATTGAGAAAAGATCAAATGAGCTTAAAGCAAAAGGGATGAGCCGACTCTCCAAAGATGGACATTTTCTGAACATAAAAGTTGGCAAATTCTCCAGATTTAGAGCTGGTTACTTAAATGGTTATTCATTAGATGAATGGCTGAAGCTTGTGGAAGCTTTAAGAGGAGCTGTAATTTTAGAAGAAATGGAAGTGTTAGTAACTCTTAAGGATCTCATTAGAAAGGAGCCAGGCTATGAAGATTTTATGTAATGAATGCCTTGTTAAAACTTTTATAAACACTCAATGTTAAAGATTGTAATTCTGTCAATTTTTGTGTTGTAAAGTTTTATTTTTCATTATAGCTTAGGGTTAGTCTCCTTAACAAGCATGAATTTGTGATAAGCAATCTTCTCACAAATTGGGGGAGATTGTTGTGCAAGACATGCCTGTACTTTAACAAGACTAAGTTAAAATTGACAGCCCTAAGTAAGTTGAATGATAATCTAAGTTTGCATTTTGTATTATAGCACTTAAGTCTGTAAAAGTGTAAATAGGTTAGACTGGAGTATTCTTCTGTAAAACATCTCAAGCCTAAGAATAAACTCTGGAAGAAGATCATGAAGATCATGCCTCAGAGACATTGTGAAGAAGCTTGGAGTTGAATAAATCTGTTTTGGAAAAAACATTCTAAGTCAAGAAATATACAAGTCACAAATTAAGTGTTATAGAGAATTCATTCGAGAACTCCAGAATGAGTTATCGAGAAGTCAAGAAAAGCTTATAGAGAAGTCTCAGAGATATCGACAAGCCAAATTGAAGACATGAAGATTGGAGATATCGACAAGTCATTTCTTTACTAGAGAACTCTGAGATATCGACAAGTCAAAATATCACTAGAGAACTCAGAGACATCGATAAGTTAAATTCTACATGCAAAGAAATGGAGACCTCGATAAGTCAAGTTCATTCGAGGACTCACTCGAGAACTCAGAGACCACGATAAGTCAAGATGATACTCGATAACTCAGAGATATCGACAAGTCAGTTTCACATTCGAGAACTCAGAGACTTCGATAAGTCATAACAACTATAGAGTAATAAGAGATCTCGATAAGCCATTATACCTATCGAGATGTTTTGTTCTCTATATACCAAATTGAAGATCTCAAGGTAAAACTCAAAGTACAAAGTGCAGACCAGTTAAATATCCAAGATTATCAATCAACAAACAAATCAATCACTGATTTGAAAAGTCTACAAAGCAGCTTGAAGAGTACAATATCAAATGCCAAGATTAACTAACAAAGTTGAAGTCAAAGACATGCACGATTTGCAAAGATGGACTAAGCCAGAAATAGAAAGTTTTAGTTAACATAAAGTAGGGTTTAGTACATGATATTGCATGTTGTGTAAACCGGTGGTTACTATTCTATAAAATAAGCATTGTATGCTTTATTTCAGTAGTAACAAAATAGATCTAAATTCTTGTAACTCTCAAGAGAGAAGCTGAGTTCTTAACATGTCAAGAACCCAGAAATTTGTAGCAAAACACTAGCTTGATTTTTCCATAAAATTAAGTGAGTTTTGAAAGATAGTGTGTTCATGTCCAGGTTTTATCATTTTTGTTAAAGCATATTATCTCTACAATACAGATTACTTTGTTCACCATTTATAAAAGTTCAAAACTCATTAAAATTGTCCAAAACACATTCATCCCCCCTCTGTGTTGTATTCATTACCTAACAATTATGTTCAATGGATTTCTTCAAAATTACACATATTGAAATTATTACGGGAAATGTGATGAAGTTTTGCATTCTAGCGAAGATGATGAAGATTCACATTCTAGCGGCTTAAGTGAAGAAATTGATAACAAAATGATGTATTTGACCCCTACGAGATGTTAAGGGATGCGGGCGGATTTAGTGATTGGGACGACATAGATTTGGACCATGAATCTCCGAGATTTCGTGATTTGGAAAATGATGTCGGGGTCCCATTATATCCCGGGAACACCAAGCATACGAAGTTGTCTTTTGTGATAAAATTGTTACATTTTAAAAGTTCTCATGGATGTAGTAAAATAGGATTCAATGAGCTTTTGGGTCTTATCGGGGATGTTTTTGCTAAAAGATCATAACTTACCTTCTGGTTACCGGCAGATCAAGAAGATGGTTAAGAACTTGAACTTGGGATTTCAAAAAATTCATGTGTGTGAGAATGATTGCATGTTATTTTATGGCGATGACCGTGATAGGCAAAAGTGAAATATTTGTGGCACAAGTCGCTATAAAATGGCTAGACAGGGAAGTAAAAATGCATTCTGAGGAAGATTTTAAGATATTTCCCACTTACATCGCGGTTGCAGCGATTGTACATGTCATCTCGCATTGCTGAGGGTATGAGGTGGCACAAGAATAGAGAGGTGACTAAGGGGATTATGATACACCCAGCAGACGTGGAAGAGTGGAAAATATTTTACATGAATCATCCAGATTTTTTGCATGATATTCAAAATATTAGACTTGGGCTTGCTGCAGATGGATTCTCTCCCTATAGCAACAAATCTGCTAGGACTTACTCAGTATGGCTCGTTATTATGGTTGTGTACAATCTCCCGCCTTCTATGTGCATGAAGGATCCATTCATGTTCATGACACTACTCATACCCGGGGATAAAGATCCCACGAAAGACATCAATGTCTACTTGAGACCACTTATTGATGAGCTGAGACAGTTGTGGAGTATTGGCGTACAATATATGATGCTTTTACACAAACTAATTTTAATTTGAGAGCAACACTGTTGTGGCCAATCAATGACTTCCCGACATTGGCAATATCGAGTGGTTGGTCAACCAAAGGAAAACTAGCTTGTCCAGTTCATATGGGGAGTGACAGGGCCTCACAACTTCCTCATAGACGGGAGTCTAGTTTCTGGGGCATAGTAAAGAAATTTAGAATACCGGGCCATCATTATACGAGACAAACAGGATGGCAAGTTCGTAATAAATATGTGCAAACTGTTTTTCCACCACATGGGAAATGTTATGCTAAGTCTAGGGCTGATGGATTTGGCGTGACTCATAATTTTACACATTTCTCCATTTTCTTTGAGCTTTCATATTGGGACTTGCTACGTCTACGTCATTGCATTGATGTCATGCATACTGAGAAGAATGTATTTGATAATTTTTTTCACACAGTAATGGGTAGTAAAAAATCCAAGGATACTAATAATGCAAGAAAAGATTTCAAAGCATTTGGTATTAGAGAAGAGTTATGGATGCGAGGAAAAACAAAACCCCAAGCACCATATACACTTTCTCAAGAGCAGCAACTTCAAGTTTATACATGGATTAGTAATCTAAAAGAACCATATGGTCGTGCTTCAAATATTACAAGATGTAGCCGGTTAGAGAAGAAGAAGTTGAGTGGAATGATGACATTATAAATTAATTTCATATAACAATGTATTGTTTATTAAATAATTATAAAATATTTATAATTATTGCATCTAACTTGTTTTATATCCTGTTACTATTTTATGTTTATTATCTATATGCATCTCTTATTTGCCTCTTTCGTGCAGGCCTACTCTATACTTGACCTAAAATATGAGACAAAAAATGATGCCCGTGAGGCTCTTAATAGGCATATGCGCCGAAATATGTGCAAGACTTTGTGTAATGAGCAAAAACGAATCAATAAGATTAATGCAAAGAAGGGGGGTCTTTCCTTGATCACCAACCACCTTATTTCTCAGAAGCCGTCTGGAAACCTATCTGTGATAATTGGAATTCACCCAAATTTTAGAAAAAATTAAATGCTGCTAAAAAAGTGAGAGAATGTCAAAAAATTCCTCACACTTCCGATGCCACTTCCTTTTAGCGTCGTGCTTGGGTATGACAACTTACATTTAAACTTGTTAATATAATATTACATTACGATATCAATAATGAAGTTATTTTGTATATGCTTTTATCTATCATTTGTACTCGATAGAATATAGAAGAAAAAAATGGTATGGAACCAAAATTATTTGACCTCTTCGTTCGCTTGCACTCCAAGGATAAGGAAAATAAGGAATTCACATCGGAGGCTATTCGTTTATTAGTGGTACATTTTTATATCATTTCATACTTCAGTGTCTTATATTTTTGGGTTTAAACCTCGTCCTGGCAGTTGATTTTAAAAATGTTTTTGTCCATAAATTTGTATTCATTACGTACACATGGATAATATTTGGTATTTGGCGGGTTAAAAATTCAACCTTCACGCTTTTCCAAAATCATATGTTCCTTATTTTTTTATTTAGCATTAATCTGAACTCTTTTTTTATGGTTTTATTTTTTTCATTTTAGGAATTTTGCTTACATATATACATACATATATTTTTAATGCCTTTTTATTTCCAGTTTAATTTGACTTCAAATTTTTATTGTTTGTAATTTTTAAACATGCATCTAGGATCAATATCTAGCAAAGTGTGGGGAGCACAACGAGGATCCTTGGAAGCACCAATTGATACATGGGTAGAAGTTGCGGGTGTTCGAAAAAATGCCATCATCGGTAATTCCACGTACGAGTGCTTCAGCACTTGTACGTATGTTTATTAATTATATAATACTAGTATATAACCCGTGCGATGCACTGTTGTTTTTATCATTATATATTGTTATTTCTAATTTTAATATGTTGCTGGCAAGATTTGAACCTTATACCTCTTAAAGAATACTATTTTTTTTATAATTTTAATATGTTGCTGCCAGGCTTCGAACCTTATACCTCTTAAACTAAACTAATTTTTAAGAATAAATCTAACGGTTCTTATCGATTTGATCTTACGACTCTGGATTGAGTGATCAATGACCAACAACCACCAACAACCAAACTTTTAATGTTTCATCTTTAATATAATAGTATAGATGCACTGATTTGTATTCATATCGTTCATTATGTCATTTTTTTTCTAATCTACTTATATATATTTATGTATTTATTTGTGTGTGCCCGTGTAGCTCTTACTCCTGAATCTGGTAAAAGGCATCGTCGACGATATGTTGATGATGAGTCAGGTACTTTTACTGGAAGATCTGTTACTGAGCACATGGAAGATGATCTTGTCATGCAAGCAATGGACCACACTGTTTCATTTGCTTGTGCACATCCAGATCAATTTGACCTCGCACCAGAGCAAGTCAATATATTGGAACAGTTTGTGGCAGCGGGAGTGAGTGACCTGCCATCGGACCACCCAATCACTATGACAACTATGAGGGAATTTTTGCATGCGATAATGTCAGTGTTAAATGATGTCCAGAAAAGTAACCTTGCTACTAGAAATTGCCAAAATGTATATTATGGTCCAACCATTTTGTAAGCATTATATTTTGTTTATTGTTCTAATATTATTCACAAAAAGCAAAAAAAAGGACAATCAAATGAGAGTCATTATTTTAAGTTATCAAGAAACTAGTGACTTGGGTAAGACGAGATGCACCAAACTGGGAGATAAATAAAAATCGATAATTGTGGAGTAAGAGTCACCAATTTAAGTCGTCAAGCTACTAGTGACTTACGTTTAAATATTTTGGTTTACTGAGGTACGACATAGTATGTTAGTAAACTGAAATTTGTTAAAAGAAATAAATTATACCAAAACTGGTCATGTCATATTCGGGGATCCTGGACAGCCTATAGGCTGTAGCTACTGATCACTTTCACCCTTTCTGCCATCTTGTTATTTATGGCATGTCTAGAAGCCTCAGGTATGGTTCAGACCGTATTTAGAACATTAATTACTCTATAATATGCATATATATAGGATGCCTCAAGTTAATATTTCAGTGAGGTGTATTGTGATTGAGATCTGTTATACTCTAATTCTTATTCTTAATTAAGTTGGTCTGTAATAAATTTTAGTGCTAGGTAAGTTTATTACAAATATTAGACACAAGTGAAATTGTGCAAATATATTAATGTAACTTTTCTATTTTATATCCTAACTACTATCAGAATAATATAGTTGGTAACTTCATAATAGTCTTTCACTTTATCATTTTATTATTTCACATTCTGGTCATTCTTAGTGTAAAGTCTCATTTTACTTTATGTCTAAATCCTGGGGGTTTGAGGAAATCAAATTTATATACCTTTTTATAATATTGCTGGGTAAGAGGATCGCTCGTGAGACTGAGCATCATTCTGATGAAGATTATAATGGGGATCAATCACGTTCTCCACGTCAAAGTCGTAGTCGAAGTGGTAATTCTAACAAGATTTGGATCACGGGAGATTGACATACCAGCTGGGTTCTAGTTATAGGGCTGGTTTATGTTAACTTTTGAATATATTAGTTTAGTGGCTAACTTTTGCAGCCTGGGGGCGACTTATGCTTACTTTTGGATATTAGCTGACTAATGGTTTTAGGCAGAATTATGCTTTCATTTGCTATAATTGTCTGACATATGCTTGTCTTATAACTATGCGATATATTTTTGTCTTATAGCTGTGCGGCATATGTTTGTCAGATTTGGGATGTTTCACTTTTGCCTGATGCTTAATGTAGATTTGACTATTTGGTTAATTTTTCAATATGTGTTGTAATATTTTGTATTGTTTATTAGTTTGTATGTTTGTTGAGGAATTTGTCGATGAATCACTGATTTAATTATACAATTTGAGGACAATGGAAAAAAACATAGGTTTAATATAAACTAGTCACAAAATTAGTCACAACATGTATTAAAATGACGAATTCCTTCGTAATACTGAGCTTATTTGAGAATTTTAGGACGGATTTCATCGCTACCGTAGGCATATGAGCGTACTTACTGGGCATGTTTATGACCGTTCCTGTCACAAATATGGGGAATGTATGACGAATTTCGTTATAATTTATGTGCAATTTTATGACGGATTCTGTCACAATTCTAAAAATTATGCGACGAATAATGTCGTAATTCTGGGAATAGTTATGACGAATTACGTCAAAAATTTGTAAACAATTATGGCTGATTTTCATCACACTTTATGTTTTTTCCTTTTTTTAATGATTATTTTTATTTAGCATGGGACCCACAAATAACTTACGATTGAAAAAGATATTGCGACGGAATAAGAACTTACGACACATGCATTTACGACAGTTTTTTCCGTCACAAAGTCGGTCAATTGCGATAGATTTTTTGTATTTATTCTGTCGCAAAACCCCCTTCCTGTTGTAGTGTGAACTCAAGGTTTCCATGGTTCCAACATTTAGGGATGTTTATGCATGCTAATCGCTAAAATCATTATGTATGTGCATATATAAATGTAAACATTTATTGTAAATAAATTACAATGAATCCACAATACAAATTCCAAACTTCACATATGAGATAGAGTGATACAAGAAATTCAAACAAAATGCTGATATATGTAGTACATATTTCCCGAGGAAAAAAGATCGATAAAATCTTCTCAGATGAAGCCTAGTTAATTGGATGGTGGTGGTGAGAAGAAAGGAATTGAAGGAATTGCAGGCATAGTAGTTGGTTTAGAAGTAGGGATAAAAGGAAGATGAGGTAGTGTTAGTTTTGGGAGGGTCGGCATCGTGGGGATTGGCATAGATGGAACCTGGGCGCTTGGCAAAGGTCGCAATGTGGTTCTTGGCAAAGCTGGGATTGTGGGCATCGAAACAGCGGGAAGAGGTGCAATGCGACCTTGGATAACATAGGCATGGATGGTAACGGAGGTAATGTAGTATCGAGAAGGGACAGGATTGTAATCATTAGGGGCAAGGTAGCGGAGGGACTATCTTGCAAGAGATGCCTTGCTCCTAGACTCATGTCAAGTCTATGTCAAGGTTGGTAAGTAGTAATAGTACCAAAAATAAAGGTGCCATATTTTAGAGGAAGTTATGATGAACTTTGCACTTCAGTTTTTCTGTTGTTGAGAAGTAATACCTTACATGGGTATTTATAAGAGGGGAAATGTTAATTTAATGACAAGTTGTTGAACAAACTATGAAGATTGCATGAGTTTGTTTAGCTTCCTAATTGACTGATCGATTTTTTTGACAGCATAAATTGTCAAAGACATATAAATAGGATACGGTTGACTACCTACCAACTCACACAAAGTATGCAATTATGCACACATGACCGTTAAAGGGCTTCAAATTGGGGCTGTAGATTGTAGTTTGTGTCCGGCAAGGCTCCTCGCAAGCACCGCGAACTTGCAAGTACCTCGTATTTGCGAGTACCTCGTACTCAAACTCTTTTAACTGAACTCATCTTGACTCGAACTTTTATACAAGCCGATCTACACATTCACATTTATTTATTTAAAACAAGTCGAGATGAGTATGTATCAAACGCGACTAGAACTTGACTCGAACTTGAGAATACAGCTCGATTCAAACTCGAACTCAAATTTGTGTAAAATTAATAGATAAATTATTTTGAAATTTACTTTTATTATTTATAAACTAAATTTTAGTGATGTTTAATTTTTTTAATTGTTAAGTTCACGAGAAATTCAGCTTGTTTAACTCGTAAGTAAAGTTTACTCTACCAATTTTTTAAAAAATGTTTCTGTTTCAAAAATTTGAGTTTGCTTAATTTAAACTTAAAAATACCCAAAATTCAAACTCTTTTTGACATTATCACTTAAATGGTTACAAGTATCAGAGTTTGATTTTTTATTATCGATTGTAGTAAAACTTTTTCTTTTTGGGTTGATTGTAGCTTAAAATTCTCTAAATCAGAATTTATGTTTTACTCAACTTTGTTTAACGAATGAGTTAAATTGAACTAGTTTATCGATTTTTTTGTCGACTTTGTGAACTTACCAATTCTTTTAGACAAAAAAATTTGACATCATTTCACGGAAAATTATTTAATTTTGTCATCATCATCATACCCGATAATACCGCCTATGACCGTGTCTGGGGAGAGTATAACGTACAACTTTACCCTCATTTCAAAGAATGAAGAGACTGTTTACTCAAAAGATAGGATGATGTGTTTGTGTGTATTATACAAGTGGTGATGACTTAAGACAACTACTTTTGGCCGATAATTTTTTACGTAATAGGTAAATCCCATGTGAAGAAAATCATGGGCGGAGGTAGTGTCTCACTTACTTTTACTTACTTTTATATATCATTATTTATCATTTTTTATTTAGGACACGTAGGGTTTTACACATCTCACGCCCAATAAAAAAACCATGGCTGACGAGGCACAATTCGATTCATCTACCCACAAGCGCAAGTACGGCGATGACGTCACTCAATCGCCGTCGACCGGTCGAGTCAGCAGCACAAGTTGGTTTTTACACTTTAAATAATACTAACTTTGTACCCGTGCGATGTACAAGATTATTATTATTTTTCATATAATTTTTATTAGAAGATTTTTTTTATTTAACTTAATTTTAATGTAATAATATTATTCCCTAAATAAATTTTATGTTTTTCGTAAATAATCTATTTTTCAAGAAATTGTACTTTTTGTACTTATATATTTGATTATTATTGTATTTTTATATTTTACCTTGATAACCTAAATATAAATATGTCTTATAATTTATTTTATTTATTCGTTATCTTATTTTTTTTCACATTATAAATTTGTAAAAAGAATATTTTAATCATATCACATAATATACTTATGTAATTATTTTTCTTTATTTATATATTTTCTTTTCTGAAGTTTGATCAAAGATTCAAAAGTTGTTTGAGATTTGCATCGTACTTGTAACAATATTTTACAATATTTTGTATTCCAGTAATGATTTTGAAAAAAAATAGTACTTTACAGTTAAATGTCATGGTACTTTTAAATGTATTTCATTAGATTTTATATTTTAATTTTAAATTGTAATAATTTATTATCTAAATTTTAAGTTTTATATGATTCCTGTACTCTATTTTTTTAAAAAGACAATCACTAATTTTCCTATTTTACAAAATAAAACAAAACATATGTAATATTTATAACTAAATACAATCTAAATGTGTTCCTCATTTTATTTGATAAAAATAAAATTATCTATTCAAAAATATTTTAAATCAAAATTACCCATTCTAAATTTTTTAAAGAAAATGATATCACTTCAACCCGGTTAACAAATGATTCGTTGATTGTTACTTATATTTAATTTTATTAAGATAATTGTTTTTTTTATTATTTATATAACACTTTTAACATTATTTTATATCATTTAAAAATATATAATTATAGTTCTATTTCTTAGTGAATTACCTTTTGTCTTTGTTACACATATTGTTAAATATTTTTATTAGAATAATAGAATAATTGATAGAAATATAATCTAGAATGTATTTTATTAAATTTGTATTTCAATTTTGAATTGTAATAGATTTTTTATTATTATATTTATTCCTCATTTTTATGATTAATAGTATTAATGTGGTCTAAATTTTTTAAAATAAAATCCGTAATTTTTCATTTTTACAAAATGAAACAAAATGCATGTGATATTTATACCTAAATATAATCTAAATGTTTTTCTTATTTTATATGATAAAAATGAAAATTGTCTATTCAAAAATATTTTAATTCAAACTTATCCATTTCAATATTTTTATAAAAAGGATACTACTTTAACCCGATTATAAATGGTTTGTTTTACTTATACTTATTTTTATTAGGATAATCGTGTCTTGTGTTATACATAATATAATACTTTTGATATTATTTTATATCATTTAAGAATATATAATTATAATTCAAATTCTTAATTATATACCTACTATGTTTTGGACATGTTGGATATTTTGGGTAGATTTCCAAAATTGAAAACAATCAATTGAGTGGGTTAGCATTTTAGTGAAATTTATTTTAAAAACTAGATGTTTTTTGATTAGTTTTTCTCTCCTATAAAGTGAGAGTTTTTGTTTTTCTCTCCTTTCTTTTGCTAAAGAACGTGGGAGTCTTGGTATTATGGAACGAGTGGAAGATCTGAACGAAAGGTTGGCAAGAATTGAAATTGACGATGAGGAGAATGCAGAGCTCCTTTTTGATGAGGAAGCAGAGGATGTATCCAACAAGTTTGATTGTTGTCTTGTGGGACGCTTTCTAACAGGGAAAGGTTTGAATGTCCGTGCGATGAAATCCAAAATGGCTGACATCTGGCGTCCAGCAAGAGGTATAAACATTAAGGATTTGAAGCCGAATGTCTTTCTTTTTCAGTTCTATCATGTAGATGACATTGATTGGGTGTTTAATGGCGGACCATGGTCGTTTGATGGGGCAATGCTAGTTCTTAACAAAATTGGTGCTGGAGAGGATCCTCTAGAGGTCCCTTTGTTTAATCTACAGTTTTGGGTCCAGTTGTTCGGTGTTCCTTCAGGATTGATGACGGAAATTGCAGGAAAGCAGCTTGGCAACTTCTTTGGGACGTTTATTTCATATGATCCAAATAATAATTCCAGTATTTGGCGTGAGTGCATGCGGATCAAAGTTAGTATTGATGTGAGACAACCCCTGAAGCGCAGGAAGAAAATATGCAGGAAAAATGGAGCGGAATGTATTGTCCAGTGCAAATATGAGAGACTTAGTGACTTTTGTTTTGTATGCGGATTAGTGACTCATACTGAGCGTTTTTGCACTCAAAAACTTAATCTTACGACGACTGACGTTGTTAGAGATTGGGGACCCTGGCTTCGAGCTCAGGCGAGGCGATCAGTAGGTCAGGATCGGAGCAAATTTCTCCGTGATGAAAGAGATAATGACTGGGACGCAATTCATGGAAATTCAAATGTCTATCAGCAATATTCGGGGGATTCTGGTAAGCAATTGGTTCAGCCGAGTTCTCAGGAGCGTGATGTTAGCGTTGGTTTATCTAACAGAGCTAGAAATCCGGGATTTCGATTTAATTATGTGGATGAGGTGCAAGGGGCGGCAAAATTTAAAAAACAGAATGGGCCTGCTGAGGAGGAGCTTATTGGGCTTAATATTGAAGAACGAAATAAACGAAGGAGAGGCCCAGAAGCAGATACTTTTATGGAAATAGAGGGAGTTAACAGAGACCTTCATACTGAGGCTAGTCTTTCTTCATCTGATTGTCTAGTTTCTCATAACTCTGAATTGGCTAAGCTTGCAAAGCAAGCTAGCCGTGAACAATGAATGCTCTCAGTTGGAACTGTCAGGGGTTGGGTTCCCCTCGGGCAGTTCGAGCATTGGGCGATCTTATTAAGTCCCATAACCCGGAATTTCTTTTTCTCTCTGAGACTATTTCTTATGCTAATAAAATCGAAGAGTTGCGTGTTAAATTTGGTTTCTCTCAATGTTTTTCTGTAGATAGGGTAGGTCGTAGTGGAGGGTTAGCAGTTTTTTGGAGGAATAATGTGAATTGTGAAATTACTAGCTACTCTCGCAACCACATTAATGTTAATTTCTTAACTAATGGAGTTGCTGTGTGGTCGCTTTCGTGTTTTTATGGTTTCCCTGAAAATGATCGTAGGCAAGCATCCTGGGATCTTCTTCGTAGATTGGCTGGTCTGTCTCAACTTCCTTGGGCTATTATTGGTGATTTTAATGATTTACTTTGTCCAGCTGATAAGTGGGGGGGTTCGCCAAGACCCCAATCCCTCATGAATGGTTTTCGAGCTGCTATTGATGACTCTTTGTTAATTGAGATTGATCTGCAAGGAGGTAAATTCACCTGGGAAAAGTCTCGGGGCTCTAATGGATGGGTTAAAGAGCGTCTGGATAGGGCTTTTGCTACTCGTTCTTGGTTACACTTGTTCCCTTTGTCTAAACTTTCAGTAATTCGAACTCCAGTTTCTGACCATGATTCTATTATGTTGGACCTCTATAGTGTGGCTTTCACTAGAAAAGAGTTTCGCTTTCGCTTTGAAAATACCTGGTTGCAGGAGGAGAACTTCCACAAGGAAACGACTGAGTATTGGCTGTCTCTTGATCCTTCTCATATCATTCCTAAGCTGATTTCTGTGTCAAGCTTTATGGCTCGTTGGGGGAGGAATTTCTTCCATAAATTCCGAGACAAGGTGAAGAAGCAGAAGGCTCTACTTGCCACACTTGTGAACCGAATTGATAATGAAGGTGTGACACTGTACTTTGAAGAGCGGGAGAGGTTGAATGAATTACTCCTCCATGAAGAGGTCTATTGGAAGCAAAGATCTAAGACCTTTTGGTTATCTGAAGGGGATGCTAATACAAAATTTTTTCATGCTTCAGCGTCTACTCGGAAGAAAACTAACCATATTCCTTTTCTGGAAAACGACAGTGGGAGTCAGGTAAATGATATTGATGGAATGTGCAGGATTGTAAGAGACTATTTTCTCGACGTATTCAGAAATGGGCAAAACAACTCAAGTTATTATGGCACGGAAGAGGACAGATGTATAACAGATGCTCATAATCAAATGTTGGTAGCTGAGTTAACCTTTCAAGAGTTTACTACGGCTGTTAAACAGATGCATCCAGACAAGTCCAGTGGTCCGGATGGTCTTAATCCCGCCTTCTTTCAGCAGTTCTGGCCTGTCCTGGGAAAGGAAGTCTTCATGGGATGTAGAGATTGGCTTCGGAATTCTTCATTTCCTGCCAACTTGAATGATACTAATGTCGTCCTCATACCTAAGAAAGACAATGCTTGTCGCATGAGAGATCTCCGCCCTATAGCACTCTGCAACGTCCTTTATAAGATTTTGTCTAAGGTTTTGGCAAACAGACTAAAACGTATTCTTCCCCATATTATTACTGAGAACCAGGCTGCATTTGTGCCGGGAAGAAGCATTAATGACAACGTTATGATTGCTTTTGAAATAATCCACCACATGAAGAAGTCAGTTCGAGGTAGTGATGGTGATGTGGCGCTCAAACTAGACATATCAAAGGCGTATGATAGAGTGAATTGGTTATATCTAAAGAGAAGGATGCAAGCTATGGGTTTTTGTGCTCAATGGGTCAACTGGATGATGCTCTGTATACAAACAGTATCCTACGAGTTCTGTTTTAATGGCGTCAAAGTTGGTCCGATCGTTCCAACGAGAGGGATCAGACAAGGAGACCCGTTGTCTCCGTATCTATTTCTCTTCTGTGTTGAAGGGCTATCTCTAAGTCTTTCTAGAGCAGCTTCAGCGAATTCTATCCATGGAGTTAAGGTCAGTAATTCTGCACCGGTGATTTCACATCTCTTGTTTGCCGATGACTCTTTCCTCTTCTTCCGAGCTTCTAATCATGAAGCAGTAGTGGTTAAGGCCTTACTGGATGAGTATGCTAGTCAATCGGGACAGTCTATTAACTATCAGAAGTCTGGAATATTTTTTAGTTCGAATGTTAAGCAGGACAAACGGAGTGAAATTTCACATATCTTAGGTGTCTCTAATGATTTGCAGCACAGTATGTACCTGGGCTTACCTTCGTTAGTGGGAAGATCGAAGAAGCGGGTGTTTGGTTTTATCAAAGATAGACTGTGGAAACGTTTACAAGGGTGGAGAGCCAAGAAAATGTCTCGTGCAGGAAAAACAGTTCTCATTAAAACCGTTGCTACTGCGGTTCCCTCCTACTGTATGTCCTCATTTTTACTCCCCAGATCTATGTGTAATGAAATGGAGGTTATGTTGAATAATTATTGGTGGCAGTCAGGTACTTCTGATAGGAGAGGCATCAATTGGGTAGCGTGGAATGGTCTATCCATGTCCAAATGTCAAGGTGGTTTAGCGTTTCGCAGCCTCTATGGGTATAATATTGCCCTTGTAGCCAAACATGTTTGGACGTTCATCAACAAGCCTCAGGCTCTCGTATCACGTCTCTTTAAAGCTAAATATTTCCCGAACTTGCATATCTTACAGGCTAAATTGGGTGCTGGTTCTAGTTTTATCTGGCAAGGAATTGTTACAGCTAGGAATGAGATTATGCAGGGTTACAGATGGGTGCTGGGAGATGGGGAAACAATAAAGTGCTGTCAGGACCCTTGGTTGACTGCAAAAGCGGACTTTCGAGTCGATCAAACTCACAGTTATGTTGATAGAAACATTAGAGTGGCGGATTTATTTTTGCCCGGATCAAATGATTGGGATGTTAGTAAAGTGGTGTCCACGTTTTCTGCTACTGATGCTGCTTTGATTCTGTCAACCCGTATCCCTGGTGTTCGTGGTACTGATCGTTTAGCTTGGTCAAGGACGAAAAATGGTGTTTATTCAGTTAAGACAGGTTATCAGTTTTGGCATGGGCGCAATATTGGAGTGGGTTCTGTCCCGCAATCTGAAGGCTGGAGCAAGCTTTGGAAACTAGAGCTTCCACATAAAATTAAATTGTTTTTGTGGCGTTGCTGCAGGAATAACATTCCGGTGAGAAGCCGGTTGAGTTCTAAGGGAGTAAATCTTCCTGTTAGCTGTCCGTTCTGTAACTCTGGGGTGGAAGATCTCCGTCATCTCTTCTTTCAGTGTCCTTTCGCTATGGCTTGCTGGCAGGTGGTTGATGCAGTTTACATTATCCCTCTGGAGGTATCTGTCCCTGCTTGGCTAATTAACAAACTAAGCACAGGTCCCGGCGAGGAGTTTTTGAAAATTGCCAAAGTCCTCTGGGGCATCTGGTTTTTTCGTAACAAGCGGGTTTGGGAAAACAAGGTCGCGCCAGCGGAAGTAGCTATTGCATGGAGCACCAAAGGTATTACGGAGTGGAAGGAAGCCAGAGACAAGAGTGCAATGCATGGGGTTACTCGGTCTCACAGTACATCCCAGAGTTCAGCAAAGTGGTCGAAACCGGAGTTGGGAGTCTTAAAGCTTAATGTTGATGCAGCTGTAAAGTTAGGTACTCAAGCTTTCTCTATTGGTTTGGTGCTTAGGGACTATACAGGGACGCTTATACAAGGTATCACTCTAGCCAGAAGTATGGTTAACACAGTCGTTGAAGCTGAATCTCTTGCAATTCTGGAAGGTCTGCAATGGCTTAACTCTATGAACTATGATAAGGTGGTAATTGAATCAGATTCTCTCATCACGGTGCAAGCTATAAATTCTTCCTCAGACAATTTTTTAGAAGTGGGTTTTATCTTGGATGCCTGCCGTATTATTTTTGCTTCTAGACCAGGCTATTCAATCTCTTTTGTTAAAAGGCAAGCGAATAGGGTTGCTCATTTAGTAGCCAAATTACCCTGTTCTCTGAATTGCCAAAACTTTCTTACGTCTCCTTCAGGTTTGTTGTTGGAGGCTCTTTTGGCTGATATTTCTGAGTAATGCAATCTGCTTTTATTCAAAAAAAAAATACCTACTATGTTTGTTATTTAGATGATTAGATATTAGAGTAGAATAATAGGACAAATGAAATAAATATAGTCTACATAATACCGATATACTTTAGCACGTGCAACTCACCTCTCTGACAACTAAACCATACAACCGTACCAACAAAATCCCCCTTACTCCAATTACAAATAGGATATAATGAAGACAAATGGAAGACGGTTCATATATTTTTACGTAAAATTATTTAATTTTGTATTTAATTTTAAAAATTTTAACTATAAAAGGTTTTTATCCATACCAATCAGGACAATTATTTATAAAATAAACTCACCGTATTATAAAGTCTAAAACCCAAAGTTCGATCCGATCAGATCCAGAGAAAAGGCCGATCCGGAAAAAAACTCGGCCCCGCAAGTGCTAAACGAGTCATTTTATTTGAAAATTCGGCCATTCCGAATCCGAAAAATTCGGATTAAAATTTCGGAATTAGAAAAATCCAAATTTTAAAAAGTCCGAATAAAATCCTCCCGCCCAGATTAAATTATAGGCTTTTCAAAAATTCAGACAAAATCCGATTTTTTCTTTATTAAATTTATTCTTTTTTTTTTATCGTAGATAACCCGCAGCCGCTACCCTTCGGGAGCGCACTGGTTAAACCCTACATGCTCACGTAATAGCCTACAAAATACGTGAACCAAGGTAAACTGCATTTAAGCGACATGTTTTGGCACAGGAGACATAATCATAAATTCTTCTCTCGTGTGATTCGAACCTGTGACCAATATGATAATAACAGTTGTTAGAGTGTGAAAGTTAATAATTTCTTATAAGCTAGATATGTTTGTACCGAGTTTTGCTTGGAAATTGTTAAATATAAAACAAAAGGATATCTTTTATTTCGATATTTAAAGTATTTCTTTTTATTGTTCAAGATATTATTTATGGTGTTCAAAATACTATCTTTTATAATTTAGAATATTCATTCTTTTCCGATACCTAAGCCACTAACATATATCAAAGTATGTAATATAAACTAGTTATAATATATATAAAAAGTATAGATAAATTCAGTTTCGCCCCGTTCACCCGAAACTCATGTTTAAAGAAAGCTGGCTCATGCATGTCCGATTTTCAAAAATACTCAATCTGATAACTTTCGAAAGAAATTCACTAAATTTGAAATGTTCAATATATGTATATGATTTTTATTTTGATTTTTGATTAATATTCATATATATTAAAAAAAAGAATATAAATATCAATATATAGTAATATCTCAATACAAAATTGAACATATATGATACTAAATATATAAATAGGAATTAAAATAAAAAATTCATGGTATTTAATTTTTAATTTTTTATAATATTTTTGTTATGAAAAAATTATATTAATATGGGTTATTTTTTTTCTATTTGAGGATTATTAATATAAATTTAAATTTTAAGATGAAAAATTTATACCTTGAAATATACGTTGAAGTTAATTTTTCGGAAAAGGAGTGCACAGGTAATTTATCATATAATTTAATTTCAAAACATTTGAAATTATTATTATCTGCTATTTATTCAAAAAATATAATTAAAGTCTAATAATAAATATAAAAAATTGTTTAGGAAACGAATTCAAATATTATATGAAAATATTAATGATATTCATATTCGGATTCCAATATTTTCTTTTATATATTTTAAATAAATATATTTATATACATATATATTACAAACATCCGTTTTATAAAATATTGCATAAAAATATTGTAAAACGTATTATTTTACGAATAATGTTCTACAAAGATCGTTATTTTATTCAAAATCTTGAAAATCAAACATGTACATGTAGAACATTACAAAAATATTTATTCTACGAAACATATTTAGTTTGCAGAATATTTGTTCAAATTGCTGAACATACACATAATACTTATTAAAATTAAATGATCTTCAACAATTTTAATGAATTAGTGATATTCATAAAATATATTTCATAAAATAATATATTTTATAGTGTTTTGATCGCAGAATCTCCTAAGTCTCCAATAAAAATGTGGTAACTTTTCTCATATATATATATATGGAACTTTTTTCATAACTTTTAGTACCACACAATTCATAGTAAAAGGCTTCCATTAAACATTAAAACAATTGTCTAGGTCACACCTAATCTATTATATATCTAATACAGCACAGGGTTTGCTCAGCAAATTTAATCATTGATCCAGTAATTAATATCCATACATGATTTGTTTTAACCATTAATGCTCATTCATTATTATATAATTAATACTGATTCATTCATGTAATTTTTATTACCTCAATTAAATATCATTAATATGCAACTCATTCATTATATATATTTAATACAGATTTATTCATGTAATTTTTATTACCTCAATTAAAATATCATTAATATGCAAGTCATTAAAAAAAAATTCTTCATAAAATTTACATACTCTATTAAAAAAAATTAATATAAAAAATTTAAATGATAACCCTTTCATAAGAATTCATATAATACATAATTGACTTACGAATATCGATTAGTTGTTGCATACTTAATATATATATTTATTTATAACTAATTATTATAGAGATACATAATACATCATATAATACATAAGCTACTTACTAATACCGATTAGTTATTGCATACTTAATATATATATATATATATATAACTAATTATTATATAAATACATGCACGCATGCATGTATCCATATATACATACATACATACATATATCTATACAAACATATGTACGTATGATACGTACATGGGTATATATATAACAATTTAGTCAGAGATGTTATATTTTCAGAGCATGTTCTTAATTATCAGAGCAAAACAATAAAAATATTATATTACCGTGAGTTTGTTTTTCTATTTGGCATGTGGCAGTCATGTCTTATCCTTTTTATTTGCTTCGAAAATTAAAAACCTAATATTCAAATGAAAATTTTCTTTTAGTTAATGATTCAATTTTTTTTTGTCTACAAAAAATAAAATTGTACTTATTTTTAACGTAAGTTAAATTCTAAAGACGAGAATACATAAATTATTAATTATCAAATTATAATATAAATAAGTGAATTTTAAATATAAAGTAAAAATAATTATTAATAGTAATAGTAATAATTTTAAATTTTATTAAAAAATAAAAAATATTTAATTTGAATAGCAGGTCTATAAAACATATATATTAAAAATTCTAATAATAATAATAATTATTTTTATTATAGTAATAATAATAAATATTATTATTAATATTATTATTATAAAAAAATAAACAATATTAATACATGAGAAACTTGAGTACAAAATTATGTTATTTATAAAAAAAGTGGTAGTACATTTAAATTATAAAAAAATTTATTTTTACAAAATATTATTATTCGTCGTTAATCTTAATGACAAAAAAAATATATAGATAAAAAGATATGCGAAAATCGTACAAAATCTTACTATTAAAATAAAATTTATTTATTTATATTAATTGGTCAAACATGATTAAAGAATACTTCGTCTCTCTTCGCCCGCCCCCGAAAAACAGCACAGCGCCCATTCGCTTCGCACCCCAATTACGACATCCCTCCTCTCCCACTTCACACCCACCTTTAATCACAGTTGACTGGCATATACCATATTTATCACATTGTAGTCTACTATAAATATTTGTGAATTAAATATTAAAAACAAATCAACTAGAGAAACTTATATATTAAATATGATTATGTGGATCACAACCATTTATACCTCTAACTGAATAAATATTTATATTTAATCATGTCATAATTTAAGTGTTATATTCTTATATTTACACAAAAAAATTAAATTCAGGACTTTCATATATATATATATATAGACACACACATATATGTATATATAATATATATACATATATATATATTCTTATATTTACACAAAAAAATTAAATTCAAGACTTTCATATATATATATATAGACACACACATATATATGTATATATAATATATATATATATATATATATGTTAATTTATGCAAAAAAACCTTTAACTAAGAAATAGAAGTAATATTCAAAAGACCACACAGTTTATAGCAAAATGCTTCGGTAAAACATTAAAATAATTGTCTGAATCACAACTAAGAAATAAAAAGAATAACTAACAATCCTATTCATATCCTAACATGTAACTCCTATTCTGTCATCTGTGTTTATATATTTCTATGCGGGCACTTGCATGAAGCCAGCCACACCAAAACCACGATTCAATCGAAACTGTTGGGACTTGAGTAATGCATCAGAGGTCCATATTAAATGACTTGATCTCTTGAAATGATCAATCAAGCCTTCTCCTTTTCGGATCTTGATTAGCAGCGTTTGATGAACTAGGATCTGAAACAACTGTTCTCCCGTAGATTCTATAGCTCAAGAATGCTGCATCCAACACCCCAACAGGACTCCCGGACCCTGCTCGAGCTGCTACTGATACAGTACCATCAGGTAGATCAGTACTCGCTGCTATCTCTGTCAAATCTTCAATCATTTGAACACACTTCAGCAGCCTATCCTGCAAAGTCCAACAAATCATATGTTTAAGAAAAATACAAGAAGGTTTGTCCTGTCTTTTATTACAGTGGACACCGCAATTGTTTACCTTCTCAAAATGCATGACACCAGATATTGCCTTGTCAATCTCTGATTCCTGTGTTTCTCTCGTAACACAGATTGCAACAGCAGCTGAGATTTCCGAGGGCCTAAATTCTAGGAAATCAACACCTGCATTTTATTCCACCAAAATCTGTATCAAACACTTGGAACATCATAGTACCAAAATCAGTTAAGAAACTTTATTTTAATATTTTAACTGTGAGACCTTTCATTGTGTTCACAATGAACTGGCATGATTTATAGATCAATGATCCATACATCAGAGACTCTGATGGAATCATATCTTCACTTTTGAGCTTTCTAATGAAGAAATCTATATACGAAAACGGAGTACAAGCATGCATCCTCCATTTCAAGCTGGCCAACACATTAAGCTCCATCGATTTTAATGACTGATATTCAAAAATAAAGCTAGGATCTGCCACCTGAATTAAAAAAAATGACATCTTCTTATAACTATCAAAGATTCGGACCAAGCTTTGATCATTAAATTAAAGCAGAGTATGTCACACAGGCCACAGCTAGCATAAACATCACATGCACACACGATACATGTCATAATCTTTAGAAGAATTTCGCTTGCCTGCAAATCAACAGTAGATGGCACTCCAACATCTTCCAATTTTGCTGCTAACAATAAGTAGGCCACAGCTACCAATTGAACACTCCAAAATTTTTCAACCTATGCAATGCATATAAAGAAGTGACAATTAGCAATTTAGCATGTTAATACACACAGAAAAACTAAATTACGCTAAAAGCATCGACTTTAATTAATTTCATGGACTTACTAGATGTTCATAAACAGAAAGATAGCGATTCAAGTAATTAATCGCTAAGTAAATAGTCGGCGCTCCAAAATAAAAATGCCCATGAGCCTATTAATCAAAAACACAAAAACCCGAATCAGAAATTCCACATCGGCATCACTTCTAATTAGGCATCATTCACAAGGGCATACGCAAAAAATGCAATAAAGATTATAAATTCATGTAAAGCATTTATCAAACAACAATGGTGACTAAAGGGGTATAAACTGATACCCCGTTAACTTTGATGATTAAACTGATATATGGCGTTCAGTTGAGTGACCACTTTGATATTTAACCGGTATAAAATCCACCACTTTTTTCTCCCAAACACCAAAAAATTTAACAAAAATCGAAGAATGTCCTTTACTCAATTTAAAAAAACAACAAAACTCAAGAAAGACACAAAGACAACCTTATACATCCAATCAACAGCTTCTTCTAATATCACAAATTCAAGTTCCTCATTAGCCAATCTTTCTAAATAATCACTAGCTGGGAGAAAATCTTTTTCTTTGTCAAACAAAGAACACACAACTTGATCACTCTGCATTGGAATAAGACCAATTAACGGCTCTGATCCATTGTCCACCAGATTATTAGAATCTATAAGATGGTTAAGATCATCAATGGCCTCAAGGTCATCAAAATGCAGACTATCAGTTTCAGTACAAAGCAGGTTTTCAAGACTAAAAGGGTCTGAGGCTGCCATTAAAACAAACAACAAAGGAGATTTTTAAAACAATTAAAATAAAGAATGAATGATTAAAGAGCTGATGATACAGAAAGAAATTAAGGAAAAAATGACAAAAATAGTCGATTTTTGAAAAATTTTAACAAAAATAGCCATTCTGAAAAAAGTGGCCAATTTTGGCCGATTGAATACTCCACTGTCAGTTGGGTATCCCAATTTGTATAAGATACTCCACTGGTAGTTGGGTATTTCATATATGGGATACTCCACTGCAAGTTGGGTATTTTGTATAAAGTGGATACTCCACAGTTGGTATCCCATCGGCTAAAGTTGACCAACTTTTCAGAAATTGGTTATTTTTGTCAATTTTCTGTAAAAATAGGCTAAATTTGTCCTTCATCCGAAATTAAATGAGCTCCGAGAGATAGAGAAGTGAGCTGGGGTATATATAGGTATTGTGGTAGGGTGAGGGTCCAAGTGAGACCTGTGTACTAGTGCATTTTGATAAAAAACGACTGAAAAGAAAAATATTTGTGATACTATTTTTTTTGTTATAAATATATGAGATATTACTTTAATCCTATAAATATATTCTTTTGATACATATATTTTAATTTTCTAAAAAGAGATTGAATATGTTTTATTTTTTGAAGAAAAATAAAACAACATATATTTAATCTTTTTTATTAAAAAGGAAGAAAACTAAGTCAAGTTTGATTTATACTAATAATAATAACATATACTGATGATTGTGTATAATTTTTTTCTAAAGAAATATTTCGGTTAATTTTCATAGTTTATCATTAAAAGGATTTTCGAAAAAGGTATATAATTTGACTTTCACTACGAGCAAATTCAACGATGAATTTAATTACACTTTCATATAATTATGACAAACACTTTTTAGATCGAACCTACTTTTTTGTCATTTACTTAACAATTTATGAAAAAATAAGGTATCTCGTATTCATATTTTTTTTGAAATATTCATATTTGCTTTTTGAAGTTTAATATATTTTTTTTAATTTTTGATCTCTGACTTTAAGATTTGGCCCATGCGGATCTAAGGTATAAATATCGATAATTCAACACTCTTGTATAAATAAAATTAAACCAATGATTCGTTATATTGAAATTTTCGTGTGCAAAATATTAAAATAATTTACCTAATATCGCATTCCAACAATAAATGTAAATTTAAATACTAAATATAGTAATTCGTGCTAAAAATGTAAAGAATTCAAAAGATATGTTTAATTCAACTGAGAAAAAGTGTGACCGAGAAAAAACTCGGCTCAACTTGTAGTAACATACACACGACGTATTTATTAATAAAATCCTAATCACATAAATGAAACCATAAAAGCTCGAATTTAACCTTGATTTAAAAAAATCAGAATCTTAGTCAGCGATGTCCATCTACTTCAAATTTTATTTGTTTTTCTTAAAAAAAATACTTTTAAAACTCGAAAAATCATAAGTTATGAATAAAGTCTGTAAAATTTGAATAAAGTCTTATATAGAACTTAAAAATTTTAATATATTATAAAAAATTAGAAATATGTTTTTTATTTTTTACAATATTTTTAAAAATTAATTTTATAATTGTGAAGAAAGTATGCCAAGACTGTTATAAACATTACTCTTTAATTTTAAATTTAAACAATATTTTTAAAAAACTGATCAAAATATGTCATACATCTATTAGTGGTGGTAATTTTCCAACAAAATAGTTAAATTAACAAAATCACTTAGTATTGTTAGAAAAGGTTATTGAGTCACAATGGTAGACCAAATATTAAACAGATTATACAAACTTAACATTTATACGAGAAAGAAAAATAATGCCAAAGTCGGAGATTATAAATTAACAAAAAGATAAAATATTTTTTAAATGTTCAAAAAATCAATATGTTCGAGATCTCGACCTTATATCTTAAGAAGTATAAAGCTAAAACTCTTATTCATGTGGTCAATATCATAAACATTCTTCATCGAATGATAAAAGTAATAATAACGAAAGAATCGATGATAACAAATAAAAATTAGGATTATTTATCTGAATAAAAGTCGTGGCGTGAAATTAATCACTGCGCTAAAGTTGAATTTGCCCCACTATGTACACACGAACTCATGACAATCAACCTACAGCGTTACACGACATCCGCCTCATTGGTGTAGTACAGGGAGACATATAGACAACACCTTTTGATCATTACCCAAAGTATGTGTGTATAGTATGAGAATATAATTTTTGTTTGTCTATCAAAAAAGAGAGGTATCGATCTCCTTTTATAGGAATGAAAATTTGTAACTCCAAGATAGTAAGAAGGTCATAGGTCTCAAATAATGATGAGGGGGAGATGAAATCTAGAAGGTCTTAAAGAGAAATGTCTAAAAAACAAAAGGTCATACAAGTGAAAAGTCTTAAATAAAAAGACTCACATTTAAAAAGATTAGTTTTCTTTCGAAGCAAACAAATATTGAAATAAATGATAATATTAATTCTAACAATCCCTCACATGATGCAAAAGAAAATGTAGTTTGTGTAATAGGAGAAGTTTTATGGACAACGGATAATCAGTTTTGTAAGTATTAATGTCTTGTGGACTTGAATTGATACCCCGTGCAAACATATATGTCATACAACAATATTAGGTGAAAATAAAAATTCTTGAACCTTTCTTGGCAGTTAGTGAAGATATATATGCGCACTAAAACCTTTCTCATATAAAAAGGTGTTCTTGCATGACATTAACCTTGATAATGCCTTTAACAATTTGTGTTATAAAATGCCCCACATTTTTAGCTGGATATTTATGAATGCTCCAGAGTCCTTAGCCTACAGGATCTCATAAGGAGTTGGGCGTAGCTCACATATTCATATAGGTAAGTTCATCAAGTTTGTATTGTCTTAAACCACCTATTACAAGGCTATGAACTTATTAAGAGCATTAACTCAACCTAACACATATGACAACAAAAAAATACTACACTTTTTCATTAAATTGGAATGGTGGTAGTAAAACATGAGTTCTTTTATGATTTAGTTTGACCCATTGAAATTTCTAAGATGGATATCCATCACAATTCACTCTACATAGGCTTTATAACCATTCCAATTGTGCTAACTCTTAGCACCATCCAAAGTCATAATGAGCACTTTTGTGATTTAACACAATTTACTCCAAGATAGGGTTTAAACGTGTTTCATGCCAACTCTAGCAACAATATTTGACAAAGACCTTTGTAAAGAGGATCTGCAATATTCCCCTTTAACTTTACATACTCGAGTGATATCACATTACTACATATCAAATTTACACAGTATGACATGCCTTAGGTGTCTATATTCTCTTTCTAATAAACATAGACTATTATCAAGACTTGAAGAAATAAGATTTTTTCTTGCATTTGCTGCATATTCAAATTTCAAGGTATATCAAATGGATGTAAAGAGTGCATTCCTTAATGGTGAGTTGAAAGAAAAGGTTTATATGCAACAGCCACCTGACTTTAAAGATCCAAAATTTCCAGATTTTGTGTACAGGCTACTAAAGGCTCTATATGGACTAAAGCAGGCACCTAGAGCTTGGTATGATACCATGTCAGAATTCTTACTTAAACATGGTTTTACTAGAGGTACTATAGAAAAGACTCTATTCTACAAGAAGCATGGTGATGACATGATCCTAGTTCAGATCTATGTGGATGATATTATCTTTGGTTCCACAAATGAAAAGCTTTTCCAAAGATTCTCCAAGCTTATGCACAGTGAATATGAAATGAGCATGATTATGAAATGAAAAGCTTTGTCAAAGATTCTCCAAGCTTATGAAGAGAGAATATGAAATGAGTATGATGGGAGAATTAAGTTACTTTATTGGACTTCAAGTTAGTCGAAGAAGTGATGGAATCTTCATCAGCCAAACTAAGTATGTCAAAGATTAATTGAAAAAGTTTGGTATGGTTGATTGTTCACTTGCATCTACACCTATGTCTACAACTATAAAGTTGGATGAAAATAAAAAGGGCAAGTGTGTAGATATCTTAAGCTATAGAGGAATGATTGGATCTTTGCTTAACTTAACTGCAAGTAGACCAGGCATCATGTTTGCAACATGTCTATGTGCAAGATTTCTAGCCAATCCAAAATAATAACATTTGATGGCTGTGAAGAGGATTTTCAAATACTTGAAGGGAACTCCAAACTTGGGATTATGGTATTCTAAGGGAACTGGTTTTGAAGCTGTTGGATACACAGATGCAGATTTTGCTGGATGCAGGGTTGACATAAAGAGTACTAGTGGAAGCTGTCAGTTTCTTGGACAAAGACTTGTATCCTGGTATAGCAAGAAGCAACAATCTGTGTCAACTTCCACAGTTGAGGCTGAATACATAGCTTCTGGAAGTTGCTGTGCTCAAGTGATTTGGATTCTATGGCCCAGTGTTAAACAAAATTCCAATTATGTGTGACAATACTAATACTATTTATTGTGGCTAATCCAGTTAATCATTCTAGAACAAAGCACAAGAGAACATGCTATAAATGGCACCATTGAGCTTATTTTTGTTCCAACAGAAAAATAATTAGCTGACATTTTTACTAAACCTTTGGATGAAATGCTTAATTCTTCTTCCTAAGGCAAGAACTCAGCTAATGTTTTGCAGCAGATTTATTTCTGATTAATCAAAATTCATTTGATTAATTGGAAATTAACTGAAATATGAATTATAAATATTTCAGAAATCTCTACATATTTATCTTTCAAAATTCAAAATTTAGATTGGAATTTTTTAATTCTAAAAAAACTGTCTAAATGTTAATTTATATTGTCAATGTGTAAAATTAGCACAAGGCAGAATCAAAGTGATCAAAAGTATATAGAGAACTGAGTTCTCGATAAGTCTAATTGACTTATCGACAAGTCATTTTAAGACTTCTCAAGTGAGCTCTCGATAAGTCAATTTTCTGACGTCTCGAGGGACTTCTCGATAAGCTTTATTATGACTTATCGATAAGTCATTATAGAGTTCTCTATAAATGTTAACTCACAGAGTTCTCTACAAGTATAAGTTTAGACTTATAAATAATTCAGAACTGAAATAATTTAATTAAATAAATTATTTTAGTAAAATACTTATGGCAAAATTATTCTGATTTTATTTGAATTTATTCAAATGAAAAATTAAAAATAATTCAGTCCATTTTGGACAAACTAAGTATTTATTTGACATCTCGACAAGTCAGTTTAGTTCTCTAAAAGAGTAAATTAAAATGACTTCTCGATATGTAATTCTTCTTTCAAAATGACTTCTCGATAAGCAAATTCTAAATGTTTATTTTTGATTTCTCGATAAGTCATTTGCTTTTACTATAAATACTCAGACATCTCGACATACACATACTTACGCCTTCGAGAACTCTAAGTGACCTAGAATTTTTAATTCCAAACCGATTTCTCTCTCGTTTCGAACTCTTTCTCTTCAATTTCTTTTACCCAGTAAACTTCATAGTCTTCTCAATGGCATCAAACACTATTGTACCCTTTATCCCAAAAGAGACCAACTTTCTTGCATTTCTGGATGCAAATCAAGCTCTTGAAGCTTTCAAGAGCTTTGTGAAGTTTTTGTCTGAAATATTCTTTGTGGGGGCTCTTATTGCTAATCCTGTGCTTTACTTGGATGTGCTAGGGGATTTATGGAACACAACAGTAACAAGAACAGTTGTGTATGAGAACCATACTGCATCAATTGTGATAAACTGTACAATCAAGGGCCAACATGTGGAGATTTTTGAGAATGATGTCAACCTGACATTAGGCATTCCTACTGAAAAACTGGTGGAAGCTCTAACTCAGGATGAGCTTTATGAATTCATGAACTTCATCAATTACCCTGAGAAGATTATTCTGTCAATCATGAACAAAAAGAACCTGAGGAGAAAATGGTCCTTTCTTTTTGATTCAGAGATAAGGGTTTTCACTTACAGAAAGTCAGGGTTTGACAACATCTCTAGTGTTGTCCAGAAATTGGCCTACTCAATGGCTCATAGCAAGCAAATAAATATAGGACACTGCATATTGGAGGAGTTGAGCATCAGGCTAACAATGCCATTAGAGTCAAGAGGTAAGGAAATTTTTCTTCCTAGATTCATTATATCTACTTTAAACTCTAAAGTTAATGACATACATATGATAAATGGTGTAGATAGATCATTAAAAGGAAATTATAAGCAGGTGTCCAAAATTCTATTTGGATCACTATTTACAAAGAATAAGGTACAAGTGGGTCTTAAATTAACTCCATTCATGTTGGAGAAATTTAGGACTTATCCTTACCCCATGCCTGACATGAGGACAAATGCTCAATCTAGTATAGCAATGGTCCCTGAACCAGTGGAAGTACAAACGCAGGAATACCAACAGGGACCTTTCAATGCTGAGACCCTTTCTTTTATACCAATAGTAGCTAGGAAGCCAACCACTTCATCCTCTCAAAAGGGTGAAGTGAGGAAAATAAAGAGAAAGCAGGAACCTTTACCAATCATAAATGAGAGTGGTGAGGAACAAACACCAACAGATTCACCCTTGGTCATAAAACCAAAGAAGGCCAAACATCAAAGGATGTAGTTGTAAACAAGGGAAAAAGCAGATTCTAGAGACACCCTCTCAAAAGGATGTCTCTATTGAAAAGAGCATTAGCCCAAATGCACCCTGTATAGAGTCTGCACAACCATCACTTGAACAAATTCAAGTATATGGGAAGAGAAATAAGGATGGCACACACAAGGAGAGCACATCTATTGAAGCTCCCTCATCTATTCAGGGGGAGCTGCCAACACTCAACACTGAAATTCAAAATCTTATCTCTAAAATTTCTTCTTCCTACACAACACCTGAATCCAATTCTCAGGTACAATCCCTCTTAAGTGACTTGGTTCAAGAAACCTTGCTCACTATCCAGACACCAAATTTAGATGGTGAGAGACTACTAACTGAGGTAGACCTTGATGACACCATCACAAACATGGGGGATTCATCAGTTTTTTTAAGATGCCATGGTGGTTATAGATGCACCTTCATGTGTAAATCAGCCTTCATAGGCTGTAAGGTTTGAGGGTAGTACTTCTGAGGGGGAGCTATCTAAATCATCTCCAATTCTATTCGAGGTTCATGTCACAGGAACAACTCCCCTAAAAACCCTAGCTGAAATTGCTCTAACAATTGAAGCTGGGAGTACAATTGCCAATGACCCTGCTATGGGAGAGGTGAGATCATCACATTCATATGACAGTACTTTGCAAGAAGCATAAGGGTTTGAGACTGTTGTACATGACAGTAACCCCGTTAAATCCCCTCTAATTCAATTGGAGGTTCATACCACAAGTGGTCAACAACAACCTGTCATAACCACTGAGCAATCTATGAGTCAAACTGTGACTCCTGTCACAGGTGGTTCTATCACCCTACTTCCTTCTCACCCAACCAATCAACCTTCCACCTCTCAACCACAAGAACCCAACCTCATATCCCAATGGATACAAGAAGCTGCATCTCAACCTTCCACAATTGATGATCTTATAGTAGACCAAATTGGTGGCCTTGCTCAAATTTCACAGCAGCTTCTCACATCCAACATGTCTAATCAAGACTATCAAGCCATCATGCTATCCTACCAGACAGATGTTGAGGAATAATAGGTCAAAATTGTTGATGAAGCTGGTCAAGATGCAAACTGTGATGCTTGGCTGGACAAAGAATTCACAATTGAAATGGATGCTGTATTAGACAAGTTCAGGGATGAATATCTAACCATATTGGGGATCAATGCTAGATCCTTATCTCCTCAGGAAGTATATGATGTAGTGAATGAAGTATATAAAGCTCAAATCAAAGCTTTCCACAACTTTGGAAAAGTACTTTAAATCACTTTAACTGGGTATCAGGATAAGATTATGAGGATGGTCAGGGAAAAGATGGACCAAATCATTCCCTCACAGACAGAGATCAAGAACAAATTTACAACCTTTGTTGATCAAATGTCTAGATATGATCTAAGTGGGGTGGAAACTAGTGTCAAGAATCTGAGAACCTCATTTGTAGCCCTGCATGACCAAGTTCAAAATCACATCACAAACTCCAATGACTCAAGACTGAAGCTGGATCAAATGTATTCAAGCAGATACACTCCTTCAGCCTTGCTCATGGAAGAAAGTAAGGAGGCTATGCAGGGGACTTTTGGGGTCTCTACTTCCTCCACATCTCACTCCTCATCAAACATGCACATTCAAGAACTTCAACAACAAGTCTCTTCTCTCCAAACCTCAAATGACTCACTCAATGCACAAGTACAAGCTCTCACATCTTTGGTGGAGAGTCAACAAACAGACATCAAAACCCTGGTGGACTCTCACATGCATCTCCAAATGCAGAATTCTGTTGCTTTGGGAGCCATCATGGGGAAGCTCAACATTCCATTGCCTTCATTACCTGAAGATGTAAGGCCAAAATTACCAACTACCCTCCTCATGCCTGTCACCAACACTAAGGGGGAGATTGAAGTTAGGATTCAACAATCCAAGGATGCTGGTATACCTAAATCTAAAGAGCCTATCACATCAGTTCAACTTGGTCAAAGTTCTTCACAAACTCAACAATTTCAAGATGTGGAAAAAGAAAGACTCATCAAGGCTGCAGAAGGACCAAATCAAGATCAAGAATTCAGTGAACTTTTGCAGTCCTGAGGATGTCTCTTCAAAACAACTACATCACATATAAAAGAGCATTGGCCAAGACTATCAACTAAATCAGGGCAGTAGTTGTAAATATTGAAAACTACTTGCAGAAGAGGATTTTTGTCAATATTAATGATGGTGGTGTGGACAGATGTCTTCAGGTGTCTATTTCAAATCCCAGAACTCTAAGAGCATCTGAACTGGATGTTGTGATTGACAAAGTACATGTAGTCATCACAGAGGACACCCAACTTCTTCATGAGCTCAAAAGTGCACAGATAGAAGCTTTTTCTGAAGCCTATATATTTCCAAATAAAGGGGTGGCCTACATCTGTCCAAGAACCAAATAATGCAAACAACTTACTGTTCCCAAAAACTGTGTAAGATCAAACATGAGGCTGATCATGACTATTCAGTCTGATCTAAAGTACAAAAAGAACAAGAAGGATGAAGATGTGGAAATGATAAGGATCTTGGATAGGTATCTACTGAATGTTGACACCATGTTGCCAACCACTCAATTCAATTTAAAAGATGACAAGGATGATGATGAGCAGAAGCATGATGAGCAAAAATCTTCTGGCTCAAATCCAAGTCAATCTTCTAGAGAAACTGGCAGCAAGGATAAGAAAAAGGATGAGAGTAAAGGCAATGACAAGAAAAGAGGAGAAGAAAGAAGGAGAAAGAAAAGGCAAGATGGCTCAGAACCACAAAAACAATCCCTACTAATCCAAATCAACCAAGCTCAACCCACTAAACCTTTTTAGCTTAAACACTCAACCATCCTTCACCTCAAAGCCAAAATTCTTATATAAGCCAACTGCAAACTCTCTTCTCAAAATCCCAATCACTACCAGTCAAACCAGTTTAAAGAAAGTCACAACCCTACCTTCATTTAAACCTCAAACTAAATCTCACTTTAAATCTGTTGGGAGAAAAACAAAGCAACTGCAAGTTAAAGAAAGATCTCTCTGGAATTTATATGATCAATCTGACTTTCTGCCACTAAATTAGTGCTTCACAGATAAGAATATTTTCAACAGCTAGCTGAAGAAATAGTCAGAGTCTGGGTTGTATCATATACAGAAGTCAAAATTTATTATGATAATGGTTCTTTCACTTTACTTGGCAGTAACCTTATGGTCACACTTTCAACCACAAAATTTAAAAGAGTGATCAGTTTGATGAAGGATAAGGATACAATCACAAGGTTTTGGAAAGCTGTATATTGTGTATGGGTGAAAGAAAGAGATGAGAAAATTGGAAGGGCAAAGGCTGAAAAGGAAAAAAGAGATAGGAAGTATGAAGAAGAACTTGCAAGAATTGAGAAAAGATCAAATGAGCTTAAAGCAAAAGGGATGAGCCGACTCTCCAAAGATGGACATTTTCTGAACATAAAAGTTGGCAAATTCTCCAGATTTAGAGCTGGTTACTTAAATGGTTATTCATTAGATGAATGGCTGAAGCTTGTGGAAGCTTTAAGAGGAGCTGTAATTTTAGAAGAAATGGAAGTGTTAGTAACTCTTAAGGATCTCATTAGAAAGGAGCCAGGCTATGAAGATTTTATGTAATGAATGCCTTGTTAAAACTTTTATAAACACTCAATGTTAAAGATTGTAATTCTGTCAATTTTTGTGTTGTAAAGTTTTATTTTTCATTATAGCTTAGGGTTAGTCTCCTTAACAAGCATGAATTTGTGATAAGCAATCTTCTCACAAATTGGGGGAGATTGTTGTGCAAGACATGCCTGTACTTTAACAAGACTAAGTTAAAATTGACAGCCCTAAGTAAGTTGAATGATAATCTAAGTTTGCATTTTGTATTATAGCACTTAAGTCTGTAAAAGTGTAAATAGGTTAGACTGGAGTATTCTTCTGTAAAACATCTCAAGCCTAAGAATAAACTCTGGAAGAAGATCATGAAGATCATGCCTCAGAGACATTGTGAAGAAGCTTGGAGTTGAATAAATCTGTTTTGGAAAAAACATTCTAAGTCAAGAAATATACAAGTCACAAATTAAGTGTTATAGAGAATTCATTCGAGAACTCCAGAATGACTTATCGAGAAGTCAAGAAAAGCTTATAGAGAAGTCTCAGAGATATCGACAAGCCAAATTGAAGACATGAAGATTGGAGATATCGACAAGTCATTTCTTTACTAGAGAACTCTGAGATATCGACAAGTCAAAATATCACTAGAGAATTCAGAGACATCGATAAGTTAAATTCTACATGCAAAGAAATGGAGACCTCGATAAGTCAAGTTCATTCGAGGACTCACTCGAGAACTCAGAGACCTCGATAAGTCAAGATGATACTCGAGAACTCAGAGATATCGACAAGTCAGTTTCACATTCGAGAACTCAGAGACTTCGATAAGTCATAACAACTATAGAGTAATAAGAGATCTCGATAAGCCATTATACCTATCGAGATGTTTTGTTCTCTATATACCAAATTGAAGATCTCAAGGTAAAACTCAAAGTACAAAGTGCAGACCAGTTAAATATCCAAGATTATCAATCAACAAACAAATCAATCACTGATTTGAAAAGTCTACAAAGCAGCTTGAAGAGTACAATATCAAATGCCAAGATTAACTAACAAAGTTGAAGTCAAAGACATGCACGATTTGCAAAGATGGACTAAGCCAGAAATAGAAAGTTTTAGTTAACATAAAGTAGGGTTTAGTACATGATATTGCATGTTGTGTAAACCGGTGGTTACTATTCTATAAAATAAGCACTGTATGCTTTATTTCAGTAGTAACAAAATAGATCTAAATTCTTGTAACTCTCAAGAGAGAAGCTGAGTTCTTAACATGTCAAGAACCCAGAAATTTGTAGCAAAACACTAGCTTGATTTTTCCATAAAATTAAGTGAGTTTTGAAAGATAGTGTGTTCATGTCCAGGTTTTATCATTTTTGTTAAAGCATATTATCTCTACAATACAGATTACTTTGTTCACCATTTATAAAAGTTCAAAACTCATTAAAATTGTCCAAAACACATTCATCCCCCCTCTGTGTTGTATTCATTACCTAACAATTATGTTCAATGGATTTCTTCAAAATTACACATATTGAAATTATTACGGGAAATGTGATGAAGTTTTGCATTCTAGCGAAGATGATGAAGATTCACATTCTAGCGGCTTAAGTGAAGAAATTGATAACAAAATGATGTATTTGACCCCTACGAGATGTTAAGGGATGCGGGCGGATTTAGTGATTGGGACGACATAGATTTGGACCATGAATCTCCGAGATTTCGTGATTTGGAAAATGATGTCGGGGTCCCATTATATCCCGGGAACACCAAGCATACGAAGTTGTCTTTTGTGATAAAATTGTTACATTTTAAAAGTTCTCATGGATGTAGTAAAATAGGATTCAATGAGCTTTTGGGTCTTATCGGGGATGTTTTTGCTAAAAGATCATAACTTACCTTCTGGTTACCGGCAGATCAAGAAGATGGTTAAGAACTTGAACTTGGGATTTCAAAAAATTCATGTGTGTGAGAATGATTGCATGTTATTTTATGGCGATGACCGTGATAGGCAAAAGTGAAATATTTGTGGCACAAGTCGCTATAAAATGGCTAGACAGGGAAGTAAAAATGCATTCTGAGGAAGATTTTAAGATATTTCCCACTTACATCGCGGTTGCAGCGATTGTACATGTCATCTCGCATTGCTGAGGGTATGAGGTGGCACAAGAATAGAGAGGTGACTAAGGGGATTATGATACACCCAGCAGACGTGGAAGAGTGGAAAATATTTCACATGAATCATCCAGATTTTTTGCATGATATTCAAAATATTAGACTTGGGCTTGCTGCAGATGGATTCTCTCCCTATAGCAACAAATCTGCTAGGACTTACTCAGTATGGCTCGTTATTATGGTTGTGTACAATCTCCCGCCTTCTATGTGCATGAAGGATCCATTCATGTTCATGACACTACTCATACCCGGGGATAAAGATCCCACGAAAGACATCAATGTCTACTTGAGACCACTTATTGATGAGCTGAGACAGTTGTGGAGTATTGGCGTACAATATATGATGCTTTTACACAAACTAATTTTAATTTGAGAGCAACACTGTTGTGGCCAATCAATGACTTCCCGACATTGGCAATATCGAGTGGTTGGTCAACCAAAGGAAAACTAGCTTGTCCAGTTCATATGGGGAGTGACAGGGCCTCACAACTTCCTCATAGACGGGAGTCTAGTTTCTGGGGCATAGTAAAGAAATTTAGAATACCGGGCCATCATTATATGAGACAAACAGGATGGCAAGTTCGTAATAAATATGTGCAAACTGCTTTTCCACCACATGGGAAATGTTATGCTAAGTCTAGGGCTGATGGATTTGGCGTGACTCATAATTTTACACATTTCTCCATTTTCTTTGAGCTTTCATATTGGGACTTGCTACGTCTACGTCATTGCATTGATGTCATGCATACTGAGAAGAATGTATTTGATAATTTTTTTCACACAGTAATGGGTAGTAAAAAATCCAAGGATACTAATAATGCAAGAAAAGATTTCAAAGCATTTGGTATTAGAGAAGAGTTATGGATGCGAGGAAAAACAAAACCCCAAGCACCATATACACTTTCTCAAGAGCAGCAACTTCAAGTTTATACATGGATTAGTAATCTAAAAGAACCATATGGCCGTGCTTCAAATATTACAAGATGTAGCCGGTTAGAGAAGAAGAAGTTGAGTGGAATGATGACATTATAAATTAATTTCATATAACAATGTATTGTTTATTAAATAATTATAAAATATTTATAATTATTGCATCTAACTTGTTTTATATCCTGTTACTATTTTATGTTTATTATCTATATGCATCTCTTATTTGCCTCTTTCGTGCAGGCCTACTCTATACTTGACCTAAAATATGAGACAAAAAATGATGCCCGTGAGGCTCTTAATAGGCATATGCGCCGAAATATGTGCAAGACTTTGTGTAATGAGCAAAAACGAATCAATAAGATTAATGCAAAGAAGGGGGGTCTTTCCTTGATCACCAACCACCTTATTTCTCAGAAGCCGTCTGGAAACCTATCTGTGATAATTGGAATTCACCCAAATTTTAGAAAAAATTAAATGCTGCTAAAAAAGTGAGAGAATGTCAAAAAATTCCTCACACTTCCGATGCCACTTCCTTTTAGCGTCGTGCTTGGGTATGACAACTTACATTTAAACTTGTTAATATAATATTACATTACGATATCAATAATGAAGTTATTTTGTATATGCTTTTATCTATCATTTGTACTCGATAGAATATAGAAGAAAAAAATGGTATGGAACCAAAATTATTTGACCTCTTCGTTCGCTTGCACTCCAAGGATAAGGAAAATAAGGAATTCACATCGGAGGCTATTCGTTTATTAGTGGTACATTTTTATATCATTTCATACTTCAGTGTCTTATATTTTTGGGTTTAAACCTCGTCCTGGCAGTTGATTTTAAAAATGTTTTTGTCCATAAATTTGTATTCATTACGTACACATGGATAATATTTGGTATTTGGCGGGTTAAAAATTCAACCTTCACGCTTTTCCAAAATCATATGTTCCTTATTTTTTTATTTAGCATTAATCTGAACTCTTTTTTTATGGTTTTATTTTTTTCATTTTAGGAATTTTGCTTACATATATACATACATATATTTTTAATGCCTTTTTATTTCCAGTTTAATTTGACTTCAAATTTTTATTGTTTGTAATTTTTAAACATGCATCTAGGATCAATATCTAGCAAAGTGTGGGGAGCACAACGAGGATCCTTGGAAGCACCAATTGATACATGGGTAGAAGTTGCGGGTGTTCGAAAAAATGCCATCATCGGTAATTCCACGTACGAGTGCTTCAGCACTTGTACGTATGTTTATTAATTATATAATACTAGTATATAACCCGTGCGATGCACTGTTGTTTTTATCATTATATATTGTTATTTCTAATTTTAATATGTTGCTGGCAAGATTTGAACCTTATACCTCTTAAAGAATACTATTTTTTTTATAATTTTAATATGTTGCTGCCAGGCTTCGAACCTTATACCTCTTAAACTAAACTAATTTTTAAGAATAAATCTAACGGTTCTTATCGATTTGATCTTACGACTCTGGATTGAGTGATCAATGACCAACAACCACCAACAACCAAACTTTTAATGTTTCATCTTTAATATAATAGTATAGATGCACTGATTTGTATTCATATCGTTCTATTCATATCGTTCATTATGTCATTTTTTTTCTAATCTACTTATATATATTTATGTATTTATTTGTGTGTGCCCGTGTAGCTCTTACTCCTGAATCTGGTAAAAGGCATCGTCGACGATATGTTGATGATGAGTCAGGTACTTTTACTGGAAGATCTGTTACTGAGCACATGGAAGATGATCTTGTCATGCAAGCAATGGACCACACTGTTTCATTTGCTTGTGCACATCCAGATCAATTTGACCTCGCACCAGAGCAAGTCAATATATTGGAACAGTTTGTGGCAGCGGGAGTGAGTGACCTGCCATCGGACCACCCAATCACTATGACAACTATGAGGGAATTTTTGCATGCGATAATGTCAGTGTTAAATGATGTCCAGAAAAGTAACCTTGCTACTAGAAATTGCCAAAATGTATATTATGGTCCAACCATTTTGTAAGCATTATATTTTGTTTATTGTTCTAATATTATTCACAAAAAGCAAAAAAAAGGACAATCAAATGAGAGTCATTATTTTAAGTTATCAAGAAACTAGTGACTTGGGTAAGACGAGATGCACCAAACTGGGAGATAAATAAAAATCGATAATTGTGGAGTAAGAGTCACCAATTTAAGTCGTCAAGCTACTAGTGACTTAAGTTTAAATATTTTGGTTTACTGAGGTACGACATAGTATGTTAGTAAACTGAAATTTGTTAAAAGAAATAAATTATACCAAAACTGGTCATGTCATATTCGGGGATCCTGGACAGCCTATAGGCTGTAGCTACTGATCACTTTCACCCTTTCTGCCATCTTGTTATTTATGGCATGTCTAGAAGCCTCAGGTATGGTTCAGACCGTATTTAGAACATTAATTACTCTATAATATGCATATATATAGGATGCCTCAAGTTAATATTTCAGTGAGGTGTATTGTGATTGAGATCTGTTATACTCTAATTCTTATTCTTAATTAAGTTGGTCTGTAATAAATTTTAGTGCTAGGTAAGTTTATTACAAATATTAGACACAAGTGAAATTGTGCAAATATATTAATGTAACTTTTCTATTTTATATCCTAACTACTATCAGAATAATATAGTTGGTAACTTCATAATAGTCTTTCACTTTATCATTTTATTATTTCACATTCTGGTCATTCTTAGTGTAAAGTCTCATTTTACTTTATGTCTAAATCCTGGGGGTTTGAGGAAATCAAATTTATATACCTTTTTATAATATTGCTGGGTAAGAGGATTGCTCGTGAGACTGAGCATCATTCTGATGAAGATTATAATGGGGATCAATCACGTTCTCCACGTCAAAGTCGTAGTCGAAGTGGTAATTCTAACAAGATTTGGATCACGGGAGATTGACATACCAGCTGGGTTCTAGTTATAGGGCTGGTTTATGTTAACTTTTGAATATATTAGTTTAGTGGCTAACTTTTGCAGCCTGGGGGCGACTTATGCTTACTTTTGGATATTAGCTGACTAATGGTTTTAGGCAGAATTATGCTTTCATTTGCTATAATTGTCTGACATATGCTTGTCTTATAACTATGCGATATATTTTTGTCTTATAACTGTGCGGCATATGTTTGTCAGATTTGGGATGTTTCACTTTTGCCTGATGCTTAATGTAGATTTGACTATTTGGTTAATTTTTCAATATGTGTTGTAATATTTTGTATTGTTTATTAGTTTGTATGTTTGTTGAGGAATTTGTCGATGAATCACTGATTTAATTATACAATTTGAGGACAATGGAAAAAAACATAGGTTTAATATAAACTAGTCACAAAATTAGTCACAACATGTATTAAAATGACGAATTCCTTCGTAATACTGAGCTTATTTGAGAATTTTAGGACGGATTTCATCGCTACCGTAGGCATATGAGCGTACTTACTGGGCATGTTTATGACCGTTCCTGTCACAAATATGGGGAATGTATGACGAATTTCGTTATAATTTATGTGCAATTTTATGACGGATTCTGTCACAATTCTAAAAATTATGCGACGAATAATGTCGTAATTCTGGGAATAGTTATGACGAATTACGTCAAAAATTTGTAAACAATTATGGCTGATTTTCATCACACTTTATGTTTTTTCCTTTTTTTAATGATTATTTTTATTTAGCATGGGACCCACAAATAACTTACGATTGAAAAAGATATTGCGACGGAATAAGAACTTACGACACATGCATTTACGACAGTTTTTTCCGTCACAAAGTCGGTCAATTGCGATAGATTTTTTGTATTTATTCTGTCGCAAAACCCCCTTCCTGTTGTAGTGTGAACTCAAGGTTTCCATGGTTCCAACATTTAGGGATGTTTATGCATGCTAATCGCTAAAATCATTATGTATGTGCATATATAAATGTAAACATTTATTGTAAATAAATTACAATGAATCCACAATACAAATTCCAAACTTCACATATGAGATAGAGTGATACAAGAAATTCAAACAAAATGCTGATATATGTAGTACATATTTCCCGAGGAAAAAAGATCGATAAAATCTTCTCAGATGAAGCCTAGTTAATTGGATGGTGGTGGTGAGAAGAAAGGAATTGAAGGAATTGCAGGCATAGTAGTTGGTTTAGAAGTAGGGATAAAAGGAAGATGAGGTAGTGTTAGTTTTGGGAGGGTCGGCATCGTGGGGATTGGCATAGATGGAACCTGGGCGCTTGGCAAAGGTCGCAATGTGGTTCTTGGCAAAGCTGGGATTGTGGGCATCGAAACAGCGGGAAGAGGTGCAATGCGACCTTGGATAACATAGGCATGGATGGTAACGGAGGTAATGTAGTATCGAGAAGGGACAGGATTGTAATCATTAGGGGCAAGGTAGCGGAGGGACTATCTTGCAAGAGATGCCTTGCTCCTAGACTCATGTCAAGTCTATGTCAAGGTTGGTAAGTAGTAATAGTACCAAAAATAAAGGTGCCATATTTTAGAGGAAGTTATGATGAACTTTGCACTTCAGTTTTTCTGTTGTTGAGAAGTAATACCTTACATGGGTATTTATAAGAGGGGAAATGTTAATTTAATGACAAGTTGTTGAACAAACTATGAAGATTGCATGAGTTTGTTTAGCTTCCTAATTGACTGATCGATTTTTTTGACAGCATAAATTGTCAAAGACATATAAATAGGATACGGTTGACTACCTACCAACTCACACAAAGTATGCAATTATGCACACATGACCGTTAAAGGGCTTCAAATTGGGGCTGTAGATTGTAGTTTGTGTCCGGCAAGGCTCCTCGCAAGCACCGCGAACTCGAACTTGCAAGTACCTCGTATTTGCGAGTACCTCGTACTCAAACTCTTTTAACTGAACTCATCTTGACTCGAACTTTTATACAAGCCGATCTACACATTCACATTTATTTATTTAAAACAAGTCGAGATGAGTATGTATCAAACGCGACTAGAACTTGACTCGAACTTGAGAATACAGCTCGATTCAAACTCGAACTCAAATTTGTGTAAAATTAATAGATAAATTATTTTGAAATTTACTTTTATTATTTATAAACTAAATTTTAGTGATGTTTAATTTTTTTAATTGTTAAGTTCACGAGAAATTCAGCTTGTTTAACTCGTAAGTAAAGTTTACTCTACCAATTTTTTAAAAAATGTTTCTGTTTCAAAAATTTGAGTTTGCTTAATTTAAACTTAAAAATACCCAAAATTCAAACTCTTTTTGACATTATCACTTAAATGGTTACAAGTATCAGAGTTTGATTTTTTATTATCGATTGTAGTAAAACTTTTTCTTTTTGGGTTGATTGTAGCTTAAAATTCTCTAAATCAGAATTTATGTTTTACTCAACTTTGTTTAACGAATGAGTTAAATTGAACTAGTTTATCGATTTTTTTGTCGACTTTGTGAACTTACCAATTCTTTTAGACAAAAAAATTTGACATCATTTCACGGAAAATTATTTAATTTTGTCATCATCATACCCGATAATACCGCCTATGACCGTGTCTGGGGAGAGTATAACGTACAACTTTACCCTCATTTCAAAGAATGAAGAGACTGTTTACTCAAAAGATAGGATGATGTGTTTGTGTGTATTATACAAGTGGTGATGACTTAAGACAACTACTTTTGGCCGATAATTTTTTACGTAATAGGTAAATCCCATGTGAAGAAAATCATGGGCGGAGGTAGTGTCTCACTTACTTTTACTTACTTTTATATATCATTATTTATCATTTTTTATTTAGGACACGTAGGGTTTTACACATCTCACGCCCAATAAAAAAACCATGGCTGACGAGGCACAATTCGATTCATCTACCCACAAGCGCAAGTACGGCGATGACGTCACTCAATCGCCGTCGACCGGTCGAGTCAGCAGCACAAGTTGGTTTTTACACTTTAAATAATACTAACTTTGTACCCGTGCGATGTACAAGATTATTATTATTTTTCATATAATTTTTATTAGAAGATTTTTTTTATTTAACTTAATTTTAATGTAATAATATTATTCCCTAAATAAATTTTATGTTTTTCGTAAATAATCTATTTTTCAAGAAATTGTACTTTTTGTACTTATATATTTGATTATTATTGTATTTTTATATTTTACCTTGATAACCTAAATATAAATATGTCTTATAATTTATTTTATTTATTCGTTATCTTATTTTTTTTCACATTATAAATTTGTAAAAAGAATATTTTAATCATATCACATAATATACTTATGTAATTATTTTTCTTTATTTATATATTTTCTTTTCTGAAGTTTGATCAAAGATTCAAAAGTTGTTTGAGATTTGCATCGTACTTGTAACAATATTTTACAATATTTTGTATTCCAGTAATGATTTTGAAAAAAAAATAGTACTTTACAGTTAAATGTCATGGTACTTTTAAATGTATTTCATTAGATTTTATATTTTAATTTTAAATTGTAATAATTTATTATCTAAATTTTAAGTTTTATATGATTCCTGTACTCTATTTTTTTAAAAAGACAATCACTAATTTTCCTATTTTACAAAATAAAACAAAACATATGTAATATTTATAACTAAATACAATCTAAATGTGTTCCTCATTTTATATGATAAAAATAAAATTATCTATTCAAAAATATTTTAAATCAAAATTATCCATTCTAAATTTTTTAAAGAAAATGATATCACTTCAACCCGGTTAACAAATGATTCGTTGATTGTTACTTATATTTAATTTTATTAAGATAATTGTTTTTTTATTATTTATATAACACTTTTAACATTATTTTATATCATTTAAAAATATATAATTATAGTTCTATTTCTTAGTGAATTACCTTTTGTCTTTGTTACACATATTGTTAAATATTTTTATTAGAATAATAGAATAATTGATAGAAATATAATCTAGAATGTATTTTATTAAATTTGTATTTCAATTTTGAATTGTAATAGATTTTTTATTATTATATTTATTCCTCATTTTTATGATTAATAGTATTAATGTGGTCTAAATTTTTTAAAATAAAATCCGTAATTTTTCATTTTTACAAAATGAAACAAAATGCATGTGATATTTATACCTAAATATAATCTAAATGTTTTTCTTATTTTATATGATAAAAATGAAAATTGTCTATTCAAAAATATTTTAATTCAAACTTATCCATTTCAATATTTTTATAAAAAGGATACTACTTTAACCCGATTATAAATGGTTTGTTTTACTTATACTTATTTTTATTAGGATAATCGTGTCTTGTGTTATACATAATATAATACTTTTGATATTATTTTATATCATTTAAGAATATATAATTATAATTCAAATTCTTAATTATATACCTACTATGTTTGTTATTTAGATGATTAGATATTAGAGTAGAATAATAGGACAAATGAAATAAATATAGTCTACATAATACCGATATACTTTAGCACGTGCAACTCACCTCTCTGACAACTAAACCATACAACCGTACCAACAAAATCCCCCTTACTCCAATTACAAATAGGATATAATGAAGACAAATGGAAGACGGTTCATATATTTTTACGTAAAATTATTTAATTTTGTATTTAATTTTAAAAATTTTAACTATAAAAGGTTTTTATCCATACCAATCAGGACAATTATTTATAAAATAAACTCACCGTATTATAAAGTCTAAAACCCAAAGTTCGATCCGATCAGATCCAGAGAAAAGGCCGATCCGGAAAAAAACTCGGCCCCGCAAGTGCTAAACGAGTCATTTTATTTGAAAATTCGGCCATTCCGAATCCGAAAAATTCGGATTAAAATTTCGGAATTAGAAAAATCCAAATTTTAAAAAGTCCGAATAAAATCCTCTCGCCCAGATTAAATTATAGGCTTTTCAAAAATCCAGACAAAATCCGATTTTTTCTATATTAAATTTATTCTTTTTTTTTATCGTAGATAACCCGCAGCCGCTACCCTTCGGGAGCGCACTGGTTAAACCCTACATGCTCACGCAATAGCCTACAAAATACGTGAACCAAGGTAAACTGCATTTAAGCGACATGTTTTGGCACAGGAGACATAATCATAAATTCTTCTCTCGTGTGATTCGAACCTGTGACCAATATGATAATAACAGTTGTTAGAGTGTGAAAGTTAATAATTTCTTATAAGCTAGATATGTTTGTACCGAGTTTTGCTTGGAAATTGTTAAATATAAAACAAAAGGATATCTTTTATTTCGATATTTAAAGTATTTCTTTTTATTGTTCAAGATATTATTTATGGTGTTCAAAATACTATCTTTTATAATTTAGAATATTCATTCTTTTCCGATACCTAAGCCACTAACATATATCAAAGTATGTAATATAAACTAGTTATAATATATATAAAAAGTATAGATAAATTCAGTTTCGCCCCGTTCACCCGAAACTCATGTTTAAAGAAAGCTGGCTCATGCATGTCCGATTTTCAAAAATACTCAATCTGATAACTTTCGAAAGAAATTCACTAAATTTGAAATGTTCAATATATGTATATGATTTTTATTTTGATTTTTGATTAATATTCATATATATTAAAAAAAAGAATATAAATATCAATATATAGTAATATCTCAATACAAAATTGAACATATATGATACTAAATATATAAATAGGAATTAAAATAAAAAATTCATGGTATTTAATTTTTAATTTTTTATAATATTTTTGTTATGAAAAAATTATATTAATATGGGTTATTTTTTTTCTATTTGAGGATTATTAATATAAATTTAAATTTTAAGATGAAAAATTTATACCTTGAAATATACGTTGAAGTTAATTTTTCGGAAAAGGAGTGCACAGGTAATTTATCATATAATTTAATTTCAAAACATTTGAAATTATTATTATCTGCTATTTATTCAAAAAATATAATTAAAGTCTAATAATAAATATAAAAAATTGTTTAGGAAACGAATTTAAATATTATATGAAAATATTAATGATATTCATATTCGGATTCCAATATTTTCTTTTATATATTTTAAATAAATATATTTATATACATATATATTACAAACATCCGTTTTATAAAATATTGCATAAAAATATTGTAAAACGTATTATTTTACGAATAATGTTCTACAAAGATCGTTATTTTATTCAAAATCTTGAAAATCAAACATGTACATGTAGAACATTACAAAAATATTTATTCTACGAAACATATTTAGTTTGCAGAATATTTGTTCAAATTGCTGAACATACACATAATACTTATTAAAATTAAATGATCTTCAACAATTTTAATGAATTAGTGATATTCATAAAATATATTTCATAAAATAATATATTTTATAGTGTTTTGATCGCAGAATCTCCTAAGTCTCCAATAAAAATGTGGTAACTTTTCTCATATATATATATATGGAACTTTTTTCATAACTTTTAGTACCACACAATTCATAGTAAAAGGCTTCCATTAAACATTAAAACAATTGTCTAGGTCACACCTAATCTATTATATATCTAATACAGAACCCTGAGCAAATTTAATCATTGATCCAGTAATTAATATCCATACATGATTTGTTTTAACCATTAATGCTCATTCATTATTATATAATTAATACTGATTCATTCATGTAATTTTTATTACCTCAATTAAATATCATTAATATGCAACTCATTCATTATATATATTTAATACAGATTTATTCATGTAATTTTTATTACCTCAATTAAAATATCATTAATATGCAAGTCATTAAAAAAAATTCTTCATAAAATTTACATACTCTATTAAAAAAAATTAATATAAAAAATTTAAATGATAACCCTTTCATAAGAATTCATATAATACATAATTGACTTACGAATATCGATTAGTTGTTGCATACTTAATATATATATTTATTTATAACTAATTATTATAGAGATACATAATACATCATATAATACATAAGCTACTTACTAATACCGATTAGTTATTGCATACTTAATATATATATATATATATATATATAACTAATTATTATATAAATACATGCACGCATGCATGTATCCATATATACATACATACATACATATATCTATACAAACATATGTACGTATGATACGTACATGTGTATATATATAATAATTTAGTCAGAGATGTTATATTTTCAGAGCATGTTCTTAATTATCAGAGCAAATCAATAAAAATATTATATTACCGTGAGTTTGTTTTTCTATTTGGCATGTGGCAGTCATGTCTTATCCTTTTTATTTGCTTCGAAAATTAAAAACCTAATATTCAAATGAAATTTTTCTTTTAGTTAATGATTCAATTTTTTTTTGTCTACAAAAAATAAAATTGTACTTATTTTTAACGTAAGTTAAATTCTAAAGACGAGAATACATAAATTATTAATTATCAAATTATAATATAAATAAGTGAATTTTAAATATAAAGTAAAAATAATTATTAATAGTAATAGTAATAATTTTAAATTTTATTAAAAAATAAAAAATATTTAATTTGAATAGCAGGTCTATAAAACATATATATTAAAAATTCTAATAATAATAATAATTATTTTTATTATAGTAATAATAATAATTATTATTATTAATATTATTATTATAAAAAAATAAACAATATTAATACATGAGAAACTTGAGTACAAAATTATGTTATTTATAAAAAAAGTGGTAGTACATTTAAATTATAAAAAAATTTATTTTTACAAAATATTATTGTTCGTCGTTAATCTTAATGACAAAAAAAATATATAGATAAAAAGATATGCGAAAATCGTACAAAATCTTACTATTAAAATAAAATTTATTTATTTATATTAATTGATCAAACATGATTAAAGAATACTTCGTCTCTCTTCGCCCGCCCCCGAAAAATAGCACAGCGCCCATTCGCTTCGCACCCCAATTACGACATCCCTCCTCTCCCACTTCACACCCACCTTTAATCACAGTTGACTGGCATATACCATATTTATCACATTGTAGTCTACTATAAATATTTGTGAATTAAATATTAAAAACAAATCAACTAGAGAAACTTATATATTAAATATGATTATGTGGATCACAACCATTTATACCTCTAACTGAATAAATATTTATATTTAATCATGTCATAATTTAAGTGTTATATTCTTATATTTACACAAAAAAATTAAATTCAGGACTTTCATATATATATATATATATAGACACACACATATATGTATATATAATATATATACATATATATATTCTTATATTTACACAAAAAAATTAAATTCAAGACTTTCATATATATATATATAGACACACACATATATATGTATATATAATATATATATATATATATGTTAATTTATGCAAAAAAACCTTTAACTAAGAAATAGAAGTAATATTCAAAAGACCACACAGTTTATAGCAAAATGCTTCGGTAAAACATTAAAACAATTGTCTGAATCACAACTAAGAAATAAAAAGAATAACTAACAATCCTATTCATATCCTAACATGTAACTCCTATTCTGTCATCTGTGTTTATATATTTCTATGCGGGCACTTGCATGAAGCCAGCCACACCAAAACCACGATTCAATCGAAGCTGTTGGGACTTGAGTAATGCATCAGAGGTCCATATTAAATGACTTGATCTCTTGAAATGATCAATCAAGCCTTCTCCTTTTCGGATCTTGATTAGCAGCGTTTGATGAACTAGGATCTGAAACAACTGTTCTCCCGTAAATTCTATAGCTCAAGAATGCTGCATCCAACACCCCAACAGGACTCCCGGACCCTGCTCGAGCTGCTACTGATACAGTACCATCAGGTAGATCAGTACTGGCTGCTATCTCTGTCAAATCTTCAATCATTTGAACACACTTCAGCAGCCTATCCTGCAAAGTCCAACAAATCATATGTTTAAGAAAAATACAAGAAGGTTTGTCCTGTCTTTTATTACAGTGGACACCGCAATTGTTTACCTTCTCAAAATGCATGACACCAGATATTGCCTTGTCAATCTCTGATTCCTGTGTTTCTCTCGTAACACAGATTGCAACAGCAGCTGAGATTTCCGAGGGCCTAAATTCTAGGAAATCAACACCTGCATTTTATTCCACCAAAATCTGTATCAAACACTTGGAACATCATAGTACCAAAATCAGTTAAGAAACTTTATTTTAATATTTTAACTGTGAGACCTTGTTGGAAAATATGGGTATAAGTCCCATATTGGTAAGTCATATTTTTGAGCATTATGACTAAAAGATGTGTGAGATATGATGATATTCTCTTAATAATGGAAATTATTATTTTCCATTAGAATTTGGCTCAAATATTATGGCATAAATTAATTTGATTTTGTTTCAGATTAATTGATATGGTGTATGTCTTGATCTGATTCTGTTTCAGATTATTTATGGAATAGAGTAGCTTGCAAGTATTACACCGATTCCATAATTAATGATATTTAATTATGGAAAAGAGTAGCGCACAAGTCTATCTACACCTATATAAACACCTCTAAGGCGTTAGGGTTAGACACACCAAAACATATTTGCCTCTAAACACAAATCTCTCTCTCGGTGATAGTTTCATGCTCGTTCAAGCTCGCTGAAGGTGCTCGTTATCCGTAACGCCGCCGCTACCTCGTTTTATCCTGGGAGGCTATCGACTCGCACATACGGTGAGAGGCGAAATAGCTTTAAGGAGACAGTTTCAACTGGACTCGAGGATCTCTCTTCTGTTTATATCTTTTCTTCCTCCGTTTGATCTCGTTTACTCACGCACACACTTGTTTGATTATTTGTATTAATCGCAGATTGTTTTAACAATCTTAAAGCTATTTTTTTTATATACATCTGTGACTGATACATCTGTATCTGCTTGTTTTGTTGAGTAACAGATCGATGGAGAACCAAACTGTGAACGATTCGATGAACATGACGGCTGATCCCAACGCACAGATCACTGGATCTGATGGGGTTCACCAGCAGCCGATTAACCCTAACGCACGGATCGTACGGTCTGATGGGGGTCAAACGCCTGTTGGACATGTGCCTTCGGAACATGTGCCTGTGGGACACACTGTCATTGGACAGTTTAGTGTTCCTCTTGGACAGATATCGGCAGGATTCACTCCTCCGATCATACCTGCGGTGCCTACTGGTGTGCATACACCTGTAGTACAGACGCACGTACCATCTGTTCCACCCGTGGTGCCTGCTGCACCTGTTATGCCAACTGTGCCTGCTGCACATGCTGAAAAACCTGAGAAGTTCAACGGAACGAACTTCAAACGTTGGCAACAAAAGATGCACTTTTATCTGACCACGTTGCATATGGATCGCTTCCTTAAGGAAGAACCACCGTTGCTCACTGCTGAGAGTAACATGCAGACTGTGTATGCTGCTGATGCTTGGAAGCACTCCGACTACATCTGTCGGAACTATGTGTTAAATTGTTTGTCTGACTCGTTGTATAACGTATACAGCGCGAAGCCAACAGCTAAGGTCTTATGGGAGTCACTTGACCATAAGTATAAAATCGAGGACGCTGGGGCAAAGAAGTGGATTGTTGGCCGCTTTCTTGATTATAAGATGGCAGACTCTAAGACTGTGGTCAGTCAGGTGCAGGAACTGCAGGTGATCATTCATGACATTCATGCTGAGGGAATGGTCATAAGTGAGTCTTTCCAAGTTGCTGCTGTTATTGAAAAGCTTCCACCTGGATGGAAAGATTTCAAGAACTACCTTAAGCACAAGAGAAAGGAGATGTCTATGGAGGATCTTATTGTTAGACTTCGTATTGAAGAAGACAACAGAGGGTCCGAGAAGAAAGTTAATGTTGCCACTGAGAAGGCAAACATGGTGGAGCATGCTCAAAGCTCCAAGCCCAAGAAGGCTAATTCTGGTAAAGGGGCAAAGCTGGCACCCAAGGGAGGGATTTCGAAGTCGAAATTTCAAGGGAAGTGCTACAACTGTGATAAAGTTGGTCATAGGTCTTCTGACTGCAAGAAGCCCAAGAAGCCCAACACGAAGAAAGAAGCAAACATGGTAGAGAATATCTCCAAGGAGATGGGTGACATAGACCTCTGTGCTACGGTCTCTGAAGTGAACCTGGTCGGTTCTAATCCACGTGAATGGTGGATTGATACTGGTGCTACTAGGCATGTTTGCTCAGACAAGGCGGTTTTCTCTAGCCTCAAAGCTTCCGATGCTGGTGAGAAGCTCTACATGGGGAATTCAGCAACTTCTACCATTGAGGGTGAAGGCACGGTGATCCTGAAGATGACCTCTGGGAAGAATCTGACTTTGAAGAATGTACTTTATGTGCCTGATATTCGCAAGAACCTTGTGTCTGGTTCTCTGTTGAATAAGCATGGCTTTCGCATTGTAATAGAGTCAGATAAAGTTATTTTGTCTAAGAGTGGTATGTTTGTAGGCAAGGGTTATTTAACTGATGGGCTTTTTAAGCTCAATGTAATGTCCGTTAAGGACGATAATGAAATGAAGAATTCTTCTGCTTACTTGCTTGAGTCTCCTAATTTATGGCATGCTAGATTAGGACATGTAAATTATGACACTTTACGACGTTTAAGTGCAAAAGAATACATACCTAAACTTACTATCGATTCAAAACATAAGTGTGAGACTTGTGTTGAGGCAAAATTAACGAGATCATCATTTAAACGTATGGAAAGGAACACCAAAGTGCTAGACCTAATACATAGCGACATATGTGATTTAAAATTCGCTCCAACAAGAGGAGGAAACAAGTATTTTATTACATTCATTGATGATTGTACAAAATACTGCTATGTATATTTGTTGAAAAGCAAAGACGAAGCTATAGATAAATTTAAAATCTATAAGGAAGAAGTTGAGACACAACAAACTGAGAAAATTAAAACGATACGAAGTGATCGTGGAGGTGAATATGTTGAACCGTTTGGGGAATTCTGTTCACAACATGGTATAATCCATGAGGTCACTGCACCATACTCCCCTCAGTCAAATGGTGTGGCTGAAAGGAAGAATCGCACTCTGAAAGAGATGATGAATGCGATGTTGTTAAGCTCTGGGCTCCCACAATCGATGTGGGGAGAAGCCATCTTAAGCGCAAATAATATTTTAAATATTACGATGCGCAAGAATAAGGATGTAAGTCCTTATGAAATGTGGAAGAAAAAGAAACCAAGTTATCAACACCTGAAAGTGTGGGGGTGCCTTGCAAAGGTACTGATCCCTACACCGAAGAAGGTGAAGATAGGTCCTAAGACTGTGGATTGTGTCTTCATTGGATATCCTCCACACAGCACTGCATATCGGTTTCTTGTTCATGAATCCAAGATTCCTGATATTCAAAAGAATACCATTATGGAATCAAGGAATGCCTCATTTTTTGAGACGATGTTTCCCTGTAATCCAGGAAACCAACAACCTACGACGTCTAAACGATCTCATGAGTCTGTAGATGACGATAATGGGAGTGACGAAAGTGAAGACGAAAATGTGGGGGTAGTGAGAAGGAGCAAAAGACAACGAACGGAGAAATCCTATGGGTCTGATTTTATGACCTATTTGCTCGAAGAAGGTGACCCAAAAACTTATAAGGAGGCGGTTACCTCACCTGATGGGCCTATGTGGAAAGAGGCCATCAAGAATGAAGTTGATTCAATTATGCAAAATCATACTTGGGAATTAGTGGACTTGCCAACTGGTTGCAAACCATTAAGTAGCAAGTGGGTTTTCAAGAAGAAGTTGAAAACTGATGGCACTATTGATAAGTATAAGGCCAGACTTGTAATTAAAGGATACAAGCAACAAAAAGGCCTTGATTACTTTGATACATATTCTCCTGTAACGAGAATAACGTCCATAAGGATGATGTTTGCTATTGCTGCAATGCGTAATCTAACTGTACATCAAATGGATGTGAAAACAGCTTTCCTAAATGGAGACATAGATGAAGAAATCTATATGGAACAACCTGAAGGGTTTGTTGTCCCAGGACAAGAAAGGAAAGTGTGTAGATTGGTGAAATCATTGTATGGTTTAAAACAAGCGCCTATGAAATGGCATGAAAAATTTGATGAGGTCGTGCTGGCCAATGGTTTCAAAATCAATGAATGTGATAGCTGTGCCTATTACAAGGATAACGAGAACAACTATGTCAAGGAGAATGACAATGGCTATGTCATGATGACACTATATGTAGATGATGTACTTATTGCTGGAAGCAATGATAAAGTTATCAAATCTACAAAGGACATGTTGAAATCAAGGTTCGACATGAAAGATATGGGACTAGCAAATGTAATTCTGGGAATTCAAATTTCTAGAACATCAGAGGGTCTCGCATTAAGTCAACCACATTATGTTGACAAGTTCCTTGAGAAGTTTCTTAAGGATGACTTTGAGAAAGCTAGGACACCTGTGGATATGACTTTGCACCTATCCAAGAACAAAGGTGTAGCTGTTTCCCAATTGGAATACTCGAGGATAATTGGTAGTCTGATGTACCTCATGAGTTGTACAAGACCAGACATTGCATACTCAATTAGCAAGTTGAGTAGGTTTACGAGTAATCCGGGAGCTGATCACTGGAAAGCGATTATAAGGGTACTAAGGTACTTGAGGGGAACTCGAGACTATGGACTGCACTATGGCAGATACCCAGCAGTATTAGAAGGATATACTGACGCAAATTGGATATCTAGCAAGAAAGCACTTAAGTCTACGAGCGGCTATGTGTTTACATTAGCTGGAGCGGCAATATCATGGAAATCCTCAAAACAAACGGTGATAACTCATTCCACGATGGAAGCTGAGTTTGTGGCACTAGATAAATGCGCCGAAGAGGCTGAATATCTACGTCAGTTTCTGGAGGATATTCCAAGATGGCCAAAGCCTGTAACTGCGATAGGGATTCATTGTGATAGTCAATCCGCTATTGGCAGAGCGCAGAGCACGATGTATAATGGAAAGTCTCGTCATATACGACGACGACACAGTTCCATTAGACAATTGATCTCAACCGGAATTATCACTATTGACTATATACCGTCAAAAGATAATATCGCGGATCCACTAACCAAAGGGTTATCAAAAGAAGTGGTTGAGAAATCATCGAGAGGGATGGGCCTTAAGCCTATTGCTTAACGGCATCATGGTGGACACCCAACCATTGCTGACTGGAGATCCCAAGAACTTGGTTCAATGGGACAACTAAATCATGATGACCAAATCACTGTGGGGGTAACCCCTGGCCTGTTCCTATGATGAGGAAACAGTGAGACCCGTAAGGTACGAGGTTAAGCTTTGAGCTTTTAATGATCTTTGATGAATACATGGAGCTCAGGAGTGAACGCATGGAATTCAGTTGAGTAAACGCGGGTTACTCTATAAGATAAAGATCACCTATGTGGGAGAGAAGTGGGGCCGCTTCAAAGGAGAATTGCGAGGCACAATTCTTTAGAAACTTCTGCAGAACCAGGACGATGTTCCATGGCCAAAATGGACATACTCATGAGAGCTGAATGAGTCAGAAACGATATAGTGATAAGTATATCATCGTTTACATAAACGGTCGAACAGTTCAAGGACAAGCACGTTTACTGTCTACCAGTAAAGTCGGTATGCTTACTCGAGCGAAGGTTCAAGGAGCATTCTCTACCTATCGTATGCTATATCTGATCGAAGAAACTATCACCAAGTCAAACTCCGTGTCTGTCTGTCTGTCTAGTGTGTGCTACTAAGATCACCAATCTCACCCATGTGGGGGATTGTTGGAAAATATGGGTATAAGTCCCATATTGGTAAGTCATATTTTTGAGCATTATGACTAAAAGATGTGTGAGATATGATGATATTCTCTTAATAATGGAAATTATTATTTTCCATTAGAATTTGGCTCAAATATTATGGCATAAATTAATTTGATTTTGTTTCAGATTAATTGATATGGTGTATGTCTTGATCTGATTCTGTTTCAGATTATTTATGGAATAGAGTAGCTTGCAAGTATTACACCGATTCCATAATTAATGATATTTAATTATGGAAAAGAGTAGCGCACAAGTCTATCTACACCTATATAAACACCTCTAAGGTGTTAGGGTTAGACACACCAAAACATATTTGCCTCTAAACACAAATCTCTCTCTCGGTGATAGTTTCGTGCTCGTTCAAGCTCGCTGAAGGTGCTCGTTATCCGTAACGCCGCCGCTACCTCGTTTTATCCTGGGAGGCTATCGACTCGCACATACGGTGAGAGGCGAAATAGCTTTAAGGAGACAGTTTCAACTGGACTCGAGGATCTCTCTTCTGTTTATATCTTTTCTTCCTCCGTTTGATCTCGTTTACTCACGCACACACTTGTTTGATTATTTGTATTAATCGCAGATTGTTTTAACAGACCTTTCATTGTGTTCACAATGAACTGGCATGATTTATAGATCAATGATCCATACATCAGAGACTCTGATGGAATCATATCTTCACTTTTGAGCTTTCTAATGAAGAAATCTATATACGAAAACGGAGTACAAGCATGCATCCTCCATTTCAAGCTGGCCAACACATTAAGCTCCATCGATTTTAATGACTGATATTCAAAAATAAAGCTAGGATCTGCCACCTGAATTAAAAAAAATGACATCTTCTTATAACTATCAAAGATTCGGACCAAGCTTTGATCATTAAATTAAAGCAGAGTATGTCACACAGGCCACAGCTAGCATAAACATCACATGCACACACGATACATGTCATAATCTTTAGAAGAATTTCGCTTGCCTGCAAATCAACAGTAGATGGCACTCCAATATCTTCCAATTTTGCTGCTAACAATAAGCAGGCCACAGCTACCAATTGAACACTCCAAAATTTTTCAACCTATGCAATGCATATAAAGAAGTGACAATTAGCAATTTAGCATGTTAATACACACAGAAAAACTAAATTACGCTAAAAGCATCGACTTTAATTAATTTCATGGACTTACTAGATGTTTATAAACAGAAAGATAGCGATTCAAGTAATTAATCGCTAAGTAAATAGTCGGCGCTCCAAAACAAAAATGCCCATGAGCCTATTAATCAAAAACACAAAAACCCGAATCAGAAATTCCACATCGGCATCACTTCTAATTAGGCATCATTCACAAGGGCATACGCAAAAAATGCAATAAAGATTATAAATTCATGTAAAGCATTTATCAAACAACAATGGTGACTAAAGGGGTATAAACTGATACCCCGTTAACTTTGATGATTAAACTGATATATGGCGTTCAGTTGAGTGACCACTTTGATATTTAACCGGTATAAAATCCACCACTTTTTTCTCCCAAACACCAAAAAATTTAACAAAAATCGAAGAATGACCTTTACTCAATTTAAAAAAACAACAAAACTCAAGAAAGACACAAAGACAACCTTATACATCCAATCAACAACTTCTTCTAATATCACAAATTCAAGTTCCTCATTAGCCAATCTTTCTAAATAATCACTAGCTGGGAGAAAATCTTTTTCTTTGTCAAACAAAGAACACACAACTTGATCACTCTGCATTGGAATAAGACCAATTAACGGCTCTGATCCATTGTCCACCAGATTATTAGAATCTATAAGATGGTTAAGATCATCAATGGCCTCAAGGTCATCAAAATACAGACTATCAGTTTCAGTACAAAGCAGGTTTTCAAGACTAAAAGGGTCTGAGGCTGCCATTAAAACAAACAACAAAGGAGATTTTTAAAACAATTAAAATAAAGAATGAATGATTAAAGAGCTGATGATACAGAAAGAAATTAAGGAAAAAATGTCAAAAATAGTCGATTTTTGAAAAATTTTAACAAAAATAGCCATTCTGAAAAAAGTGGCCAATTTTGGCCGATTGAATACTCCACTGTCAGTTGGGTATCCCAATTTGTATAAGATACTCCACTGGTAGTTGGGTATTTCATATATGGGATACTCCACTGCCAGTTGGGTATTTTGTATAAAGTGGATACTCCACAGTTGGTATCCCATCGGCTAAAGTTGACCAACTTTTCAGAAATTGGTTATTTTTCTCAATTTTCTGTAAAAATAGGCTAAATTTGTCCTTCATCCGAAATTAAATGAGCTCCGAGAGATAGAGAAGTGAGCTGGGGTATATATAGGTATTGTGGTAGGGTGAGGGTCCAAGTGAGACCTGTGTACTAGTGCATTTTGATAAAAAACGACTGAAAAGAAAAATATTTGTGATACTATTTTTTTTTGTTATAAATATATGAGATATTACTTTAATCCTATAAATATATTCTTTTGATACATATATTTTAATTTTCTAAAAAAAGATTGAATATGTTTTATTTTTTGAAGAAAAATAAAACAACATATATTTAATCTTTTTTATTAAAAAGGAAGAAAACTAAGTCAAGTTTGATTTATACTAATAATAATAACATATACTGATGATTGTGTATAATTTTTTTCTAAAGAAATATTTCGGTTAATTTTCATAGTTTATCATTAAAAGGATTTTCGAAAAAGGTATATAATTTGACTTTCACTACGAGCAAATTCAACGATGAATTTAATTACACTTTCATATAATTATGACAAACACTTTTTAGATCGAACCTACTTTTTTGTCATTTACTTAACAATTTATGAAAAAATAAGGTATCTCGTATTCATATTTTTTTTGAAATATTCATATTTGCTTTTTGAAGTTTAATATATTTTTTTTAATTTTTGATCTCTGACTTTAAGATTTGGCCCATGCGGATCTAAGGTATAAATATCGATAATTCAACACTCTTGTATAAATAAAATTAAACCAATGATTCGTTAGATTGAAATTTTCGCGTGCAAAATATTAAAATAATTTACCTAATATCGCATTCCAACAATAAATGTAAATTTAAATACTAAATATAGTAATTCGTGCTAAAAATGTAAAGAATTCAAAAGATATGTTTAATTCAACTGAGAAAAAGTGTGACCGAGAAAAAACTCGGCTCAACTTGTAGTAACATACACACGACGTATTTATTAATAAAATCCTAATCACATAAATGAAACCATAAAAGCTCGAATTTAACCTTGATTTAAAAAAATCAGAATCTTAGTCAGCGATGTCCATCTACTTCAAATTTTATTTGTTTTTCTTAAAAAAAATACTTTTAAAACTCGAAAAATCATAAGTTATGAATAAAGTCTGTAAAATTTGAATAAAGTCTTATATAGAACTTAAAAATTTTAATATATTATAAAAAATTAGAAATATGTTTTTTATTTTTTACAATATTTTTAAAAATTAATTTTATAATTGTGAAGAAAGTATGCCAAGACTGTTATAAACATTACTCTTTAATTTTAAATTTAAACAATATTTTTAAAAAACTGATCAAAATATGTCATACATCTATTAGTGGTGGTAATTTTCCAACAAAATAGTTAAATTAACAAAATCACTTAGTATTGTTAGAAAAGGTTATTGAGTCACAATGGTAGACCAAATATTAAACAGATTATACAAACTTAACATTTATACGAGAAAGAAAAATAATGCCAAAGTCGGAGATTATAAATTAACAAAAAGATAAAATATTTTTTAAATGTTCAAAAAATCAATATGTTCGAGATCTCGACCTTATATCTTAAGAAGTATAAAGCTAAAACTCTTATTCATGTGGTCAATATCATAAACATTCTTCATCGAATGATAAAAGTAATAATAACGAAAGAATCGATGATAACAAATAAAAATTAGGATTATTTATCTGAATAAAAGTCGTGGCATGAAATTAATCACTGCGCTAAAGTTGAATTTGCCCCACTATGTACACACGAACTCATGACAATCAACCTACAGCGTTACACGACATCCGCCTCATTGGTGTAGTACAGGGAGACATATAGACAACACCTTTTGATCATTACCCAAAGTATGTGTGTATAGTATGAGAATATAATTTTTGTTTGTCTATCAAAAAAGAGAGGTATCGATCTCCTTTTATAGGAATGAAAATTTGTAACTCCAAGATAGTAAGAAGGTCATAGGTCTCAAATAATGATGAGGGGGAGATGAAATCTAGAAGGTCTTAAAGAGAAATGTCTAAAAAACAAAAGGTCATACAAGTGAAAAGTCTTAAATAAAAACACTCACATTTAAAAAGATTAGTTTTCTTTCGAAGCAAACAAATATTGAAATAAATGATAATATTAATTCTAACAATCCCTCACATGATGCAAAAGAAAATGTAGTTTGTGTAATAGGAGAAGTTTTATGGACAACGGATAATCAGTTTTGTAAGTATTAATATCTTGTGGACTTGAATTGATACCCCGTGCAAACATATATGTCATACAACAATATTAGGTGAAAATAAAAATTCTTGAACCTTTCTTGGCAGTTAGTGAAGATATATATGCGCACTAAAACCTTTCTCATATAAAAAGGTGTTCTTGCATGACATTAACCTTGATAATGCCTTTAACAATTTGTGTTATAAAATGCCCCACATTTTTAGCTGGATATTTATGAATGCTCCAGAGTCCTTAGCCTACAGGATCTCATAAGGAGTTGGGCGTAGCTCACATATTCATATAGGTAAGTTCATCAAGTTTGTATTGTCTTAAACCACCTATTACAAGGCTATGAACTTATTAAGAGCATTAACTCAACCTAACACATATGACAACAAAAAAATACTACACTTTTTCATTAAATTGGAATGGTGGTAGTAAAACATGAGTTCTTTTATGATTTAGTTTGACCCATTGAAATTTCTAAGATGGATATCCATCACAATTCACTCTACATAGGCTTTATAACCATTCCAATTGTGCTAACTCTTAGCACCATCCAAAGTCATAATGAGCACTTTTGTGATTTAACACAATTTACTCCAAGATAGGGTTTAAACGTGTTTCATGCCAACTCTAGCAACAATATTTGACAAAGACCTTTGTAAAGAGGATCTGCAATATTCCCCTTTAACTTTACATACTCGAGTGATATCACATTACTACATATCAAATTTACACAGTATGACATGCCTTAGGTGTCTATATTCTCTTTCTAATAAACATAGACTATTATCAACCTCAATTCACATGGCCTAACTCTTTTCTTTAAGTATATTCTTAGTGCTTGCGATCAATTATAAATATAATTTCTCTCCAACAATATGCATGTAACTCGGTCATTCTGATTAACAAAGTTATTATATTGTAGATGCATCTACAAAGTGAAAAATATAAATATTAACGAACTATTCTTCTCATTCTCAAGTAGCAACTTACTTTACAGAAGGAAAAAACTTTCAAACTAATTGGAGAGTTATAAAACACGTAACCTCATTATGTGGTAGCTTTTTAATATCAAAGTATTCATCCTGATATATATCAACCATCAATTTTATGTCACATTAATTCATGAAAACACAATAAATTTGACATGATAAAATTTATAAAAAAATGCCTTTATATTTATTTAGTAAAATTTAGGTCACACACCACACAGGAGATACTTGCTGCAATAATGACAAGTAGTATAAATTCATAAGATTTTTCTACATAATTAGAGTGATGAGAAACCAATCATGTATAATGTTCCTTACATTACTCCCTCAAGAATACACTAGTCTTTCATGTATTTATTATTTAAAAAAAATTCATGTTCAAGCATCTCAATCGTCCATCTAACGCAAATGACTATTACATGAGACACGAAAATGATTGCTCAATTAACTAATATTGACATATTTGTCAACCCCCACAGTGAATAAACTGGTCATCAAAATTATAAACTCAAAAAAAAAATAAATTTTGATTAAAAATCTCATACTCTTATTATCTTACCACAAAAAAGATATATATATTTTTAACATTTTTATTATTATTTACAAGATATATTACTCATGTAACTGTCTAGCATATATATTCTCATTTAAAAATCAAATAAGCATGAAGTTTGTGCAATACATCACAATATTGTGAACAAATACAAGACTAATATACTATTATATACATCATTAACAGTTTTTGTTCACTACTACTCCTTAAAAAAATAGAGCCACGAAATTTTCAATACTACGCCTCAAATATTTAATCAAGCATGTCTGAATATACCGAAAAATCACATATAACTTTAAAATATATATTGCAAGTGTATCGTAAAAAGATGACATATAAATAAATAAAAGTCAAAAACTACACACTCAAGTTAAGAGCGTAATTCTAGCAAGATGTCCAACCCTTCTCGGGCATATTATCAAACAAGCATATTATTTAAACTATCATATTATTGATATCATATAAATCGTCTTAACAAAATAATATTCATTGCAACTCAATCTCGATATATTGGTATAAATCCGTTTAACAAACACAAGTTCAACTTTAGAAAATTAGAAAACGTTATTGAGTCACAACGGTAGACCAAATATTAAACAAATTATACTAACTTAACATTTATATGAGAAAACAAAATAATGCCTAAGTCAGAGTTTATAAATTAACAAATAGATAAAATATTTTTTAAATGTTCAAAAAATCAATATGTTCGAGATCTCGACCTTATATATTAAGAAGTATAAAGCTAAAACTCTTATTCATGTGATCAATATCATAAACATTCTTTATCGAATGATAAAAGTAATAATAACGAAAGAATCTATGATAACAAATATAAATTAGGATTACTTATCTGAATAAAAATTCGTGGCGTGAAATTAATTACTGTGCTAAAGTTGAATTTTCCCTGCTACGTACACACAGACTCATGACAATCAACTTCCAGCATTACACAACATCCGCTTCACTGCTTTAGTACAGGGAGACACATAGACCACACCTTTTGATCATTGCCCAAAGTATGTGTATATAGTATGAGAATACGATTTTTGGTTGTCTATCTAAAAAGAGAGGTATAGATCTCCTTTTATAAGAGTGAAAATTTATAACTCCAAGATAGTTAGAAGGTCATAGGTCACAAATAATGATGATGCGGAGATGAAGGAAGGTAACTGTCTCAAAAACAAAAGGTCATACAAGTGAAAAGTCTTAAATAAAAAGACTCACAATTAAAAAGATTAGTTTTGTTTTGAAGCAAACAAATATTGTAATAAATAATAATATTAATTTCAACAATCCCCCACATGATGCAAAAAATTGAAAATTTCTTGATTTTAGCCGAATTTAATTTTTTATAGTAAAAAATATTAATTAATATATCAAAATTCTTTAAAATTTATAAAATGTAATGGATCATATTCAAATTCAAAATGAGTATATTTGTATTATACATAAGAAAATATTTTAAAATATAAATTAAATATGTCTAAACTTTAAATAATATTTTACAATTCAAGATGAATATCACCGTATAGTACTGAATTTCTTAAAATCTTATTTAAATATGTAATTTATAATACCCCAACTATTTTTTAAAAATGATTATAGACATCGGTTGATAAAGATACTGATGTCTTACAACACCTTTAACATCGGTTTTTAAAGCGACCGATGTTAAAACTGCTTTTAACATCGGTGACATTTCTAACCGATGTTAAAGGGGTGATGTCGTAGGCACTATTTCCTGGCTAGAGAGGGAAGGAAAAAATACATTCCGAGGAAGATTTTGAGATATTTTCCACTTACATCGCGGTTGCAACGATTGTACATGTCATCTCGTATTGATGAGAGTATGAGGTATCACAAGAATAGAGAGGTTACTGAGGGGATTATGACACACCCAGCGGACGGGGAAGAGTGGAAAAGTTTTGACATGAATTATCCATATGTTTCGCATGATATTCGAAATATTAGACTTGGGCTTGCTGCAGATGGATTCTCTCCCTATAGTAACAAATCTTCCAGGACTTAATCAGCATGGCCCGTTATTATGTTTGTGTACAATCTCCCGCCTTCTTTGTGCATGAAGGATCCATTCTTGTTCAAGACACTACTCATACCCGGGGATAAAGATCCCATTAGAGACATCAATGTCTACTTGAGACCACTTATTGATGAGCTGAGACAGTTGTAGAGTGTTGGTGTACAAACATATGACAAACTAATTTTAATTTGAGAGCAGCACTGCTGTGGACAGTCAATGACTTCCTGGTATTGGCAATATTGAGCGGTTGGTCAACAAAAGGAAAACTAGCTTGTCTAGTTTGTATGAGGAATGCCAGGGCCTCACAACTTCCTCAATCTAGTTTCTGGGAAACAATAAAGAAATTTAGAAGACTGGGCCATCATCATACGCGGCAAATAGGATGGCAAGTTCGTAATAAATGTGTGCAAATTGCTTTTCGACCACATGGGAAAGGTTATGCAAAGTCTAGGGCTGATGGATTTGGTGTGACTCAAAATTTTACACATTGCTCCATTTTATTTGAGCTTTCATATTGGGACTCGCTACGTCTACGTCATTGCATTGATGTCATGCATGCTGAGAAGAATGTCTTTGATAATTTCTTTCACACAATAATGGGTAGTAAAAAAGTCCAAGAATACTAATAATGCAAGAAAAGATTTCAAAGCATTTGGTATTAGAGAAGAGTTATGGATGCTGAGGGAAAAAAAAGCCCAAGCACCATACACTTTCTTGAGAGCAGCAACTTCAAGTTTATACATGGATTAGTAGTCTAAAAATGCCAGATGGTTGTGCATCAAATATTGCGAGATGTAGCAAGTTAGAGAAGAAGAAGTTGAGTGAAATGATTACATTATAAATTAATTTCATATAACAATATATTGTTAATTAAATAATTATAAAAATATTTATAATTATTACATCTAACTTGTTTTATTTCCTATTACTATTGTATGTTTATTATCTATATGCATCTCTTATTTGGCTCTTTTGTGCAGGCCTACTCTACCTTTGACCCAAAATATGGGACAAAAAATGATGCCCATGAGACTGTTAATAGGCATATGCACAGAAATATGCACAAAACTTTGTGTAACGAGCAAACATGTATCAAGATGATCATTGCTTGATAATTGGAATTCACCCAAATTTCAGAAAAAATCAGATGCTGCTAAAAAAAAACGAGAGAATGTCAAAAAATTCCTCACACTTCCGGTGCCACTTCCTTTTAGCGTCGTGGTTGGGTATGACAACTTACATTTAAACTTGTTAATTTAATATTACATTAAGATATCTACAGTGAATTTATTTTGTATATGCTTTCATCTTGCATTTGTACTCGATAGGATATAGAAGAAAAAACTTGCATGGAACCAAAATTAATTGACCTCTTTGTTCACTTGCACACCAAGGATAAGGAGAATAAGGAATTCACATCGGAGGTTGTTCGTTTATTAGTGGTACGTTTTTATATTGTTCCGTGCTTCGGTTTCTTATATTTTTAGTTTTAAACCTCGTTCTGACAGTTTATTTTAAAAACGTATTTGTCTATAAAATTGTATATGTACACATGGGTAATATTTGGTATTTGGCAGGCTAAAAATTCAACCTTTATGCTTTATAAAATCATATGTTCCTTGTTTTTTTTATTTAGCATTAATCTGAACTCTTTTTTTATGGTTTTATTTTTTTTTTCATTTTAGGAATTTTGTTTACAGATAATGCCTTTTTTATTTCCAGTTTAATTTGACTTTACATTTTATTGTTTGTAATTTTTTACACATGCATCTAGGAACACTATTGGAGAGCACAACGAGAATCCTTTGGAAGCACCAATTGATACATGGGTAGAAGTTGTGGGTGTTCGAAAAAATGCCATCATCGATATTCCACGCACGAGTGCTTCCAAACTTATACGTATGTTTATTAATTATATAATATGCACTGCATTTGTATTCTTATCATTCTATTTATATCGTTCATTATGTCATTTTTTTCTAATCTACTTATATATATGTATTTGTTTGTGTGTGCCCGTGTAGCTCTTTCTCCTGAATCTGGTAAAAGGAGTCGTCGACGATATGTTGATGATGAGTCAGGTGCTTCCACTGGAAGATTTTTTGTTGAGCACATGACAGACAATCTTGTCATGCAAGAAGTGGACCGCATTGTAGCATTTGCACGTACACATTCTGATTAATTTAACCTCGCACTAGAGCAAGTCAATATTTTGGCACAGTCTGTGGTGGCGAGATTAAGTGACCTGCCATCGGACCACCCAATCGACAACTATGAGGGAACTTGTGCAGGCGATGGTGTCAGTGTTAAATGATGTCTAGAAAAGTAACCCTGCTACTAGAAACTGCAAAAGGTATATTGTGGTCCAATCATTTCGTAAACATTATATTTTGTTTATTGTTCTAATATTATTCAGAAAAAGCAAAAAAAAAGACAATTAAATGAGAGTCACTATTTTAAGTTATCTAGAAACTAGTAACTTGGGTAAGACGAGATGCACCAAATTGAGAGATAAATAAAAATCGGTAATTGTGGGGTAAGAGTCACCAATTTTAGTTGTCAAGCTACTAGTGACTTATGTTCAAATATTTTGGTTTACTGAGGTACGACATAATATGTTAGTAAACTGAAATTTGTCAAAGGAGATAAATTATATAAAATAGCACCAAAACTGGCCAGGTCATATTCGTGGACCCTGGACAATCTATAGGCTGTAGCTACTAATCACTTTCACCCTTTCTGCCATCTTGTTATTTATGGGCAAGTCTAGCAGCCTCAAGTATGGTTCAGACCGTATTTAGAACATCAATTACTCTATAATATTTATATAGAATGCCTCAAGTTAATATTTCAGTTAGGTGTATTGTGATCGAAATCTATTATACTCTAATTCTTATTCTTAATTAAGTTGGTCTGTTATAAATTTTAGTGCGAGATAAGTTAATTACAAATATTAGACACATGTTGAATTGTGTATATATATTTATGCAACTTTTTTATTTTATATCCTAACTACTATCAGAACAATATAGTTGGTAACTTCGTAACAGTCTTTCACTTTATCATTTATCATTTCACATCCTGGTCATCCTTAGTGTAAAGTTTACTTTATGTCTAATTCTGTTGGGTGTTTGAGGAAATCAAATTTATATAACTTTTTTTAATATTGCAGGGTAAGGGGATCGCTCGTGAGACTGAGTATCATTCTGATGAAGATGATAATGGAAATCAATCACGTTCTCCACGTCAAAGTTGTAGTTGAAGTGGTAACTCTAACGGGATCTGGATCAGTTTGGAGATTGACATACCAGTTGGGTTCCAGTTATAGGGCTAGTTTATGTTAACTTCGAATATATTAGTTTAGTGGCTAACTTTTGCAGCTTGGGGGCGACTTATGCCTTCTTTTGGATATTAGCTGACTAATGGGTTTAGGCAGAATTATGCTTTCATTTGCTATAACTCTGTGACATATGCCTTAAGTGTGACATATGCTTGTCTTATAACTATGCGACATATGTCTGTCTTATAACTGTGCGACATATGTTTGTCGGATTTGGGATGTTTCTCTTTTTTCCTGATGCTTAATATGGGTTTGACTACTTGATTAATTTTTCTAAACGTCTTATAATATTTTGTATGAGTTATTAGTTTGTATGTGTTGAGAAATCTGTGAATGAATCACTGGTTCAATTACACAATTTGAGGACAATGGTAAAAACATAGGTATACTATAAACTAGCCACGAAATCTTTCACAACATGTGATTAAAACGATGAATTCCGTCGTAGTACTGAGCTTATTTGAGAATTTTAGGTCGGATTTCGTCGCTACCGTAGGCATATGAGCGTACTTACTGGGCATATTTATGTTGGTACCTGTCACAAAAAAGGGGACTATATGATGGATTTCGTCATAATTTCTGTGCAATTTTATGACGGATTGTGTCACAATTCTAAAAATTATGCGATGGATAATGTCGTAATTCTGGGAATAGTTATGACGAATTACGCCACAAATTTGAAAACAATTATGACTGATTTCGTCGCACTTTGTGTTTTTTTCTTTTTTTAATGATTGTTTTTATTTAGTATGAGACCCACAAATAACTTGCGACTGAATAAGATAGTACGACAGAATAAGAACTTATGACACATGTATTTATGACAGTTTTTTTCCATCACAAAGTCGGTCAATTGCGACAGATTCTTTGTATTTATTCTATCGCAAAACCCCTTCCTCTTGTAGTGTGAACTCAATGTTCCCGTGGTTCCAACATTTAGGGATGTCTATGCATGCTAATCTTGGAGTAAAGCTAAAAACATTATGTATGTGCATATAAGAATGTAAACATTTATCGTAAATAAATTTTAATGAATCTACAATACAAATTCCAAACTTCACATATGAGACAGAGTGATACAAGAAATTCAAAAAAAATGCTAATATATGTAGTACATATTTCTTGAGGAAAAAAGATCAATTAAATCTTCTCAGGTGAAGCCTAGTTAATTGGATGGTGGTGGTGAGAAGAAAGGAATTGAAGGAATTGCATGCATAGTAGTTGGTTTAGAAGTAGGGATGGAAGGAAGATGAGGTAGTGTTAGTTTTGGGAGGGTCGGCATCGTGGGGATTGGCATAGATGGAACCTGTGCGCTTGGCAAAGCTGGGATCGTAGGCATCGAAATAGCGGGAAGAGGTGGAAATGCGACCTTGGGTAGCGTAGGCATGGCTGGTAACGGAGGTAATGCAGTATTGGGCAGGGACGAGATTGTAGTCATTGGGGGCAAGGTAGCGGAGGGACTATTCTGCAAGAGATGCCTTGCTCCAAGACTCATACAAATTATTCTATTATACACACATGACCACTAAAGGGCTTCAAATTGGGGCTATAGACTGTAATTCGTGTCCGGCAAGGCTGCTCGCAAGCACCTCTAACTCGAACTTGCGAGCACCTCGAACTCGAACTCTTTTAACTGAACTCAACTTGACTCGAACTTCTATACAAGTCGGTCTATACATTTACATTTATTTAGTTAAAATGAGTCACAATGAGTGCATACCAAGTGTGACTAGAACTCGACTCGAATTTGAGAACTCGGCTCGATTCTAACTCGAACTCAAATTCATGTAAAATTAATAGATGAATTTTTTTTCCGAATTTTTTATTATTATTTATAAACTGAATTTTAGTTAAGTTTTATAATTATTTAGTTCACGAGAAACTTGGCTTGTTTAACTCAGAAGTAAACTTAACTCTACCCGTCTGTTAAACAAGTGTTTCGACTAAATAAGTATTTCAAAAATTTGAGCTTGCTTAATTTAAACTTAAAAATATCCAATTTCAAACTCTTTTTGACATCATCACTCAAACGGTTGCAAGTATCAGAGTTTGGTTTTGCATTATCGAATATGGTGAAACTTTTTCTTGTTGGTGGGTTAATCGGAGTTAAAATTATCAATCTCAAAAATTATGTTTCATTCAACTTTATTTAATAAACGAGTTAAATTGAACTAGTTTATCGATTCTTTTTTGTTGAGTTTGTGAACTTACCAATTCTTTTAAATATATCGAAATTTGACATCATTTCACGAAAAATTATTTAATTATGTACTTACCTTTAAAAATTTTAACTATAAAAGATTTTAGTCCTACCAATCATGGCAAACAATTTTAAAAATAAGCTCACGGTAAAGATTTTAAAATGTCCGAAACCCAAAATTCGATCCGATCAGATCCGGAAAAATTCTGATCCGGAAAAAAACTCGGCCCCACAAGCGTTAAACGAGTCATTTTTAATTCTTGAAAATTCGGTCATGCTCGAACCCGAAAAATTCAGATAAAAATTTCAGAGTTAGAAAAACCCAGATTTTAAAAAATCAGAATAAAAGCTTTCGGCCTAGATTAAATTCTAGGCTTTTTAAAAAATCCTGACAAGATCTGATTTTTTCTATATTAAATTCATTCTTAATAACAATTGTTAGAGTTGAAAGTTAATAATTATTTTTATAAGATATATATGTTTGTACGAGTTTTTCTTGGAAATTGTTAAATAAAAAAAAAATAAAAGAATATCTTTTTTTTCCTGATATTTAGCCTATTTCTTTCTACTCTTCGAAATATAATTTGTAGTGTCCAAAATACAATCTCTTACAATTTAAAATATTTATTATTTTCCGATATGTAAGCCACTAACATATATCAATAAAGTAGTGGATGAAAGTTTAAAAAGTGAGTAAAGCAGGGAGACCGATTAATATTATATGTATAAAGTCGCTATAGTGAGAGAAGTAGTGTATGTGGTTACCTTTCATACTATAAATTTTTTATTATTTTTGAATTTTTTTGAAATATAAACAATTGTAAATGACATCCAACAAAAGAATGTTTAAACAAATGAGAGGGATATATATATATATATATATATATATATATATATATATATATAATGGAAGAAATATGTTTCAGGTCACGCGTGGGCTCATATTTTGAGAAAACTGGCCTATACAGGTTCAATTTTCAAAAATACTCGTTTCAATAACTTTCGAAAGAAATTAATAGAATTTTTTGTGCATTTCTGTGCAATGAAATATTTAATATCTGTTTAATATTCCTATTCTCATTTTTGAATAATATTCATATGTATTTTAAAAAATAGAATACAAATATCAATGTCTAGTAATATCTCAATACAAAATTGAACATATATGATAATATATATATATATGTATAAAATTTAAAATCATGGTATTTAGTTTAATTGTTTAAAATATTTTTGTTATGAAAAAATTATATTAATATGTTTTAATTGTTTTTCTATTTCAAGGACTATTTATATAAATTTAAATTTTAAGATAAAAAATTTATACTTCAAAAAATACGTTGAAGTGAATTTTTCGGAAGAGGAGTGCATAAGTAAATTAATTATTTAATTTAATTTCAAAAAATTTGAAATACTAATATCTGCTCTTTATTCAAAAAATATAAGTAAATTTAATAATAAATATAAATATTTATTTAGAAAACGAATTATAATATTATCTAAAAATATTAATGATATCTAGATTCGGATTCCAATATTTTCTTTTATGTTAGGTTAAGAAAGAATTTTTTGATCTAACACAACAATGTAAGCTTCAAAAGGGTTAATTATTTTAAATTTTGATATATATTCCAAAATATGGTTTGAATAACACAATCTATATGAAATAATTTTTTTCATAACTTTTAGTATCTTAAAAACTAAATATAACTTCCAGTATCTTATAGATCAAATAGAAGTAATATTCAAAAGACCACTCAGTTTATAGCAAAATGCTTCCGTAAAACATTAAAACAATTGTCTGAATCACAACTAAGAAATAAAAAGAATAACTAACAATCCTATTCATATCCTAACATGTAACTCCTATTCTGTCATCTGTGTTTATATATTTCTATGCGGGCACTTGCATGAAGCCAGCCACACCAAAACCACGATTCAATCGAAACTGTTGGGACTTGAGTAATGCATCAGAGGTCCATATTAAATGACTTGATCTCTTGAAATGATCAATCAAGCCTTCTCCTTTTCGGATCTTGATTAGCAGCGTTTGATGAACTAGGATCTGAAACAACTGTTCTCCCGTAGATTCTATAGCTCAAGAATGCTGCATCCAACACCCCAACAGGACTCCCGGACCCTGCTCGAGCTGCTACTGATACAGTACCATCAGGTAGATCAGTACTCGCTGCTATCTCTGTCAAATCTTCAATCATTTGAACACACTTCAGCAGCCTATCCTGCAAAGTCCAACAAATCATATGTTTAAGAAAAATACAAGAAGGTTTGTCCTGTCTTTTATTACAGTGGACACCGCAATTGTTTACCTTCTCAAAATGCATGACACCAGATATTGCCTTGTCAATCTCTGATTCCTGTGTTTCTCTCGTAACACAGATTGCAACAGCAGCTGAGATTTCCAAGGGCCTAAATTCTAGGAAATCAACACCTGCATTTTATTCCACCAAAATCTGTATCAAACACTTGGAACATCATAGTACCAAAATCAGTTAAGAAACTTTATTTTAATATTTTAACTGTGAGACCTTTCATTGTGTTCACTATGAACTGGCATGATTTATAGATCAATGATCCATACATCAGAGACTCTGATGGAATCATATCTTCACTTTTGAGCTTTCTAATGAAGAAATCTATATACGAAAACGGAGTACAAGCATACATCCTCCATTTCAAGCTGGCCAACACATTAAGCTCCATCGATTTTAATGACTGATATTCAAAAATAAAGCTAGGATCTGCCACCTGAATTAAAAAAAATGACATCTTCTTATAACTATCAAAGATTCGGACCAAGCTTTGATCATTAAATTAAAGCAGAGTATGTCACACAGGCCACAGCTAGCATAAACATCACATGCACACACGATACAGGCATGTCATAATCTTTAGAAGAATTTCGCTTGCCTGCAAATCAACAGTAGATGGCACTCCAACATCTTCCAATTTTGCTGCTAACAATAAGCAGGCCACAGCTACCAATTGAACACTCCAAAATTTTTCAACCTATGCAATGCATATAAAGAAGAGACAATTAGCAATTTAGCATGTTAATACACACAGAAAAACTAAATTACGCTAAAAGCATTGACTTTAATTAATTTCATAGACTTACTAGATGTTCATAAACAGAAAGATAGCGATTCAAGTAATTAATCGCTAAGCAAATAGTCGGCGCTCCAGAACAAAAATGCCCATGAGCCTATTAATAAAAAACACAAAAACCCGAATCAGAAATTCCACATTGGCATCACTTCTAATTAGGCATCATTCACAAGGGCATAAGCAAAAATGCAATAAAGATTATAAATTCATGTAATGCATTTATCAAACAACAATGGTGACTAAAGGGGTATAAAATCCACCACTTTTTTCTCTCAACACAAAAAATTTAACAAAAATCGAAGAATGTCCTTACTCAATTTAAAAAAACAACAAAACTCAAGAAAGACACAAAGACAACCTTATACATCCAATCAACAGCTTCTTCTAATATCACATAATTCAAGTTCCTCATTAGCCAATCTTTCTAATAATCACTAGCTGGGAGAAAATCTTTTTCTTTGTCAAACAAAGAACACACAACTTGATCACTCTGCATTGGAATAAGACCAATTAACGGCTCTGATCCATTGTCCACGAGATTATTAGAATCTATAAGATGGTTAAGATCATCAATGGCCTCAAGGTCATCAAAATGCAGACTATCAGTACAAAGCAGGTTTTCAAGACTAAAAGGGTCTGAGGCTGCCATTAAAACAAACAACAAAGGAGATTTTTAAAACAATTAAAATAAAGAATGAATGATTAAAGAGCTGATGATACAGAAAGAAATTAAATGAGCTCCTAGAGATAGAGAAGTGAGCTGGGGTATATATAGGTATTGTGGTAGGGTGAGGGTCCAAGTGAGACCTGTGTACTAGTGCATTTTGATAAAAAACGGCTGAAAAGAAAAATATCTGTGATACTATTTTTTTTTGTTATAAATATATGAGATATTACTTTAATCCTATAAATATATTCTTTTGATACATATATTTTAATTTTCTAAAAAAGATTGAATATGTTTTATTTTTTGAAGAAAAATAAAACAACATATATTTAATCTTTTTTATTAAAAAGGAAGAAAAATTAAGTCAAGTTTACTTTATACCAATAATAATAACATATACTGATGATTGTGTATAATTTTTTCCTAAAGAATATTTCGGTTAATTTTTCATAGTTTAATCAGTAAAAAGATTTTCGAAAAAAGGTATATAACTTTGACTTTCACTACGAGCAAATTCAACGATGAATTTAATTACATTTTTCATATAATTATGACAAACACTTTTTAGATCGAACCTACTTTTTGTCATTTACTTAACAATTAATGAAAAAACAACGTATCTCGTATTCATATTTTTTTTTGAAATATTCATATTTGCTTTTTGAAGTTAATATTTTTTTTTTTAATTTTTGATCTCTCACCTTTAAGATTTTGGCCCATGCGGATCTAGGGTATAAATATCGATAATTCAACACTCTTGTAAAATAAAATTAAACCAATTATTCGTTAGTTTGAAATTTTCGCGTGCAAAATATTAAATAATTTACCTAATATCGCATTCCAACAATAAATGTAATTTTAAATACTAAATAGTAATTCGTGCTAAAAATGTAAAGAATTCAAAAGATATGTTTAATTCAAACTGAGAAAAAGTGTGACCGAGAAAAAATTCGGCTCAACTTGTAGTAACATAGACACGACGTATTTATTAATAAAATCCTAATCACATAAATGAAACCATAAAAGCTCGAATTTAACCTTGATTTAAAAAAATCAGAATCTTAGTCAGCGATGTCCATCTACTTCAAATTTTATTTGTTTTTCTTAAAAAAATACTTTCAAAACTCGGAAAATCATAAGTTATGAATAAAGTCTGTAAAATTTGAATAAAGTCTTATATAGAACTTAAAAGTTTTAATATATTATAAAAAATTAGAAATATGTTTTTTATTTTTTACAATAGTTTTAAAAAATTAATTTTATAATTGTGAAGAAAGTATGCCAAGACTGTTATAAACATTACTCTTTAATTTTAAATTTAAACAATATTTTAAAAAACTGATCAAAATATGTCATACATCTATTAGTGGTGGTAATTTTCCAACAAAATAGTTAAATTAACAAAATCACTTATTATTGTTAGAAAAGGTTATTGAGTCACAATGGTAGACCAAATATTAAACAGATTATACTAACTTAACATTTATACGAGAAAGAAAAATAATGCCAAAGTCGGAGATTATAAATTAATAAAAAGATAAAATATTTTTTAACTGTTCAAAAATCAATATGTTCGAGATCTCGACCTTATATCTTAAGAAGTATAAAGCTAAAACTCTTATTCATGTGGTCAATATCATAAACATTCTTCATCGAATGATAAAAGTAATAATAACGAAAGAATCGATGATAACAAATAAAAATTAGGATTATTTATGAATAAAAGTCGTGGCGTGAAATTAATCACTGCGCTAAAGTTGAATTTGCCCCACTATGTACACACGAACTCATGACAATCAACCTACAGCGTTACACGACATCCGCCCATTGGTGTAGTACAGGGAGACAGATAGACAACACCTTTTGATCATTACCCAAAGTATGTGTATATAGTATGAGAATACAATTTTTGGTTGTCTATCAAAAAGAGAGGTATCGATCTCCTTTTATAGGAATGCAAATTTATAACTCCAAGAGATAGTAAGAAGGTCATAGGTCACAAATAATGATGAGGGGAGATGAAATCTAGAAGGTCCTTAAAGAGAAATGTCTAAAAAACAAAAGGTCATACAAGTGAAAGTCTTAAATAAAAAGACTCACATTTAAAAAGATTAGTTTTCTTTCGAAGCAAACAAATATTGAAATAAATGATAATAAAATTCTAACAATCCCTCACATGATGCAAAAAAAATGTAGCTTGTGTAATAGGAGAAGTTTATGGACAAAGGAAATCAGTTTTGTAAGTATTAATCTTGGGACTTGAATTGATCCCCGTGCAAACATATATGTCATACAAACCATATTAGGTGAAAAATAAAAATTCTTGAACCTTTCTTGGCAGTAAGTGAAGAATATATAGCGCCACTTAAAACCTTTCTATCATATCAAAGGTGTCTTTCATGACATTAACCATGATAATGCCTTTAAAAATTTGTGTTATAAAGATGCCATACATTTTATGTGGATATTTATGAATGCTCCAGAGTCCTTAGCCTACACGATATCATAGGGAGGTGGCGTAGCTCACATATTCATATAGGTAGTTCATCAGTTTGTATTGTCTTAAACCACCTATTACAAGGCTATGAACTTATTAAGGCATTAACTCAACCTAACACATATGACAACAAAAAAAATACTACACTTTTTCATTAAATTGGAATGGTGGTAGTAAAAACATGAGTTCTTTATGATTTAGTTTGAACCATTGAAATTCTAAGAGGGGTATCCATCACAAATTCACTCTATATAGGCTTTAAAACCATTCCAATTGTGCTAACTTTAGCACCATCCAAAGTCATAATGAGCACTTTTGTGATTTAACACAATTTACTCCACGATAGGGTTAAAGTGTTTTATGGCAACTCTGGCAACAATATTGATAAAGACCTTTGTAAAGAGGATCTGCAATATTCCCCTTTAACTTACATACTCGAGTG